>NW_019942923.1:236866-243674 GCF_002910315.2 Salvelinus sp. IW2-2015 | reverse complement strand
GGTTCCTGGTTCGAGCCCAGGTAGAGCTAGGAGAGGGATGGAAGCTATACTGTTACACTGGCAATACTAAAGTGGCCTATAAAACATCCAATAGTCAAAGGTTAATGAATACAAATCGTATAGAGAGAAATAGTCCTATTAATCCTATAATAACTACAACCTAAAACTTCTTACCTGGGAATATTGAAGACCTCGTGTTAAAAGGAAGCACCAGCTTTCAATGTTCTCATGTTCTGAGCAAGGAACTTAAAGATTAGCTTCTTACATGGCACATATTAGCCACTTTTACTTTCTTCTCCAACACTTTGTTTTTTGCATATTTAACACCAAATTGAACATGTTCATTATTATTTGAGGCTAAATTGATTTTATTGATGTATTATATTAAGTTAAAATAAGTGTTCATTCAGTATTGTTGTAATTGTCATTATTACAAAATAAATAAAAAATCTCTGATTAATCGGTATCGGTGTTGAAAAATCATAATCGGTCGACCTCTTAACACAGATACATAATTTCCTCCACAGCCATACAGCCACAGATACATAATGTTTCCCTCCAAAGCATACAGCCACAGATACATAATGTTTCCCTCCAAAGCCATACAGCCACAGATACATAATGTTTCCCTCCAAAGCCATACAGCCACATATTACATAATGTTTCCCTCCACAGCCCATAGATACATGATGTTTCCCTTCACCTATGACTGTCATCCACACAGATACATAATGTTTCCCCACAGGCATAGATACATAATGTTTCCTCCACAGCCACAGATACATGATGTTTCCCTTCACCTATCACTGTCATCCACACAGATACATAATGTTTCCCTCCACAGGCATACAGCCACAGATACATAATGTTTCCCCTCCACAGGCCATAGATACATAATGTTTCCCTCCACAGCCATACAGCCACAGATACATGATGTTTCCCTTCACTTATCACTGTCATCCACACAGATACATGATGTTTCCCTACACAGCCATACAGCCACAGATACATGATGTTTCCTCCACAGCCTAGATACATAAGTTTCCCTCCACAGCCATAACAGGCCACAGATACATGAATGTTTCCCTTCACTTATCACTGTCATCCACACAGATACATTAATGTTTCCCTCCACAGGCATACACCACCAGATACAATATGTTTCCCTCCACAGCCATAGATACATAATGTTTCCCTCCACAGCCATACAGCCACAGATACATGATGTTTCCCTTCACTTATCACTGTCATCCACACAGATACATGATGTTCCCTCCACAGCCATACAGCCACAGATACATGATATTTCCCTTCACCTATCACTGTCATCCACACAGATACATAATGTTTCCCTCCACAGGCAATACAGCCACAGATACATGAGTGTTTCCCTCCACAGCCACAGATACATGATGTTTCCCTCCCACAGCCATACAGCCACAGATACATAATGTTTCCCTCCACAGCCACAGATACACTGCATGTTTCCCTCCACAGCCATACAGCCACAGATACTTGATGTTTCTCTCCACAGCCATACAGCCACAGATACATGATGTTTCCCTCCACAGCCATACCAGCCACAGATACATAAATGTTTCCCATCACCCATCACTGTCATCCACACAGATACATAATGTTTCCCTCCACAGCCCATAGATACATAATGTTTCCCTCCACACCATATATACATAATGTTTCCCATCACCATCACTGTCATCCACACAGATAATGATGTTTCCCTCCAAAGCATACAGCACAGATACATAATGTTTCCCTCACAGCCACAGATACATAATGTTTTCCCTCCACAGCCATACAGCACAGATACATGATGTTTCCTTCACCTATCACTGTCATCCCACAACAGATACATAGATGTTTCCCTCCACAGGCATACAGCCACAGATACATAATGTTTCCCTCCACAGGCATAGATACATAATGTTCCCTCCACAGCCATAGATACATGATGTTTCCCTTCACCTATCACTGTCATCCACACAGATACATAATGTTTCCCTCCACAGGCATACAGCCACAGATACATAAATGTTTCCCTCCACAGCCATAGATACATAATGTTTCACTCCACAGCCATACAGCCACAGATACATGATGTTCCCCTTCACCTATCACTGTCATCCACACAGATACACTGATGTTCCCTCCACAGGACATACAGCCACAGATACATAAATGTTTCCCTCCACAGCCATAGATACATAATGTTTCCCTCCACAGCCATACAGCCACAGATACATGATGTTTCCCTTCACCTATCACTGTCATCCACACAGATACATAATGTTCCCTCCACAGCATAGATACATAAATGTTTCCCTCCACAGCCATAGATACATGATGTTCCCTTCACCTATCACTGTCATCCACACAGATACATAATGTTTTCCCTCCACAGGCATACAGCCACAGATACATCAATGTATGTCCCTCCACACCATAGATACATAATGTTTCCCTCAACAGCCATACAGCCACAGATACATGATGTTCCCCTTCACCTTATCACTGTTCATCCACACAGATACATGATGTTTTCCCTCCACAGGCATACAGCCACAGATACATAATGTTTCCCTCCACAGCCATAGATACATAATGTTTCCCTCCACAGCCATACAGCCACAGATACATGATGTTTCCCTTCAACCTATCACTGTCATCCCACACAGATACATAATGTTTCCCTCCACAGGCATACAGCCACAGATACATGATGTTTCCCTCCACAGCCATACAGCCACAGATACATGATGTTTCTCTCCCACAGCCATACAGCCACAGATACATGATGTTTCCCTCCACAGCCATACAGCCACAGATACATAATGTTTTCCCATCACCCATCACTGTCTCCACACAGATACATAATGTTTCCCTCCACAGCCATAGATACATAATGTTCCCCACAGCCATATATAATTAATTTTCCCATCACCCATCACTGTTTACATCCACACAGATACATAATGTTTCCTCCACAAGCCATACAGCCACAGATACATAATGTTTCCTCCACAGCCATAGATACATAATGTATTCCCTCCAAGCCATAATACATAATGTTTCCCTCCACAGCCATTAGATACATAATGTTTTCCCTCCACAGCCATAACAGCCACAGATACATGATGTTCTCCACAGCCATATACATAATGTTTCCCTCCACAGCCATACAGCCACAGATACATAATGTTCCTCCACAGCCATAGATACATAATGTTTCCCTCCACAGCCATAGATTACATATGTTCCTCCACAGCCATAGATACATAATGTTTCCCTCCACAGCCATACAGCCACAGATACATGATGTTCCTCCACAGCCATATACATGATGTTTCTCCACAGCCAGAGGGTTTGATTTTTTATTTCACCTTTATTTAACCAGGTTGCTAGTTGAGAAAACAAGTTCTCATTTACAAGCTGCGACCTGGCCAAGATAAAGCATAGCAGTGTGACAACAACAACAACAACCAGAGTTACACATGGACATAAACAAACATACAGTCATAAACACATAGGGGGAAAAGTCTATTACAGTGTGTGCAAATGAGGTAAAGATAAGGGAGGTTAAGGCAATAAATAGGCCGTAGTGGCGAAGTAATTACAATTTAGCAATTAAACACTGGAGTGATAGATGAGCAGAGATGATCAGAAGGTAGACTATAACATACAAATGGGGACAGGGAGGATGAGGTCATATCCTGTATAAAAGCGGCAGTAGTGGCTGTCATTTTCCAGAGTCAATGTTGTGAGGGCTCTCTGTAATTCTATACATAAGGGCATAGTTACCGCACCATGTACAGTAACGTAAAGCCACATGTAAACCAGTCCTGTCCAATAGTAGGAAATCTTACTGTGCATTTCATCCGTCACTTCTGACTGGACAACGGATACTAGGACCTTTCTCTCTGCACCGTCACTACTAATATGAGATAAACAGCCACACACACACAGAGAGAAAACACACACACACACACAGAGAGAAAACAACACACACACACACACACAGAGAAACACACACACACACAGAGAGAAACACACACACACACACAGAGAGAAACACACACACACACACAGAGAGAACACACACACACACAGAGAAACACACACACACAACAGAGAAACCACCACACACACACACAGAGAAAACACACACACACACACAGAAGAAACACACACACACACACACACACAAGAGAAACACAACACACACAGAGAAAACACACACCACACAGAGAAACACACACACACACACACGAGAAACACACACACACACCACACGAGAAACATACACAGAGAAACACACACACACACAGAAAAACAACACACAACACACAGAGAAACACACACAGAGAAACATACACAGAGAAAACACACCACCACACAAACACACACACACACACAACACACACACACACACACAGACCAGCAGAAAACACACACACACAGAAACACACACAAACCACACAGAAACCCACAACAAGCAAAACCCACCAGGAAACCCACAAAACCCACACACACACAGAAACACACACAGTCCTTCCCCCCAAAAACGAAATGTCTAGTATGTCAGCAATCAAATCAAGATAGATCATTTAAAGAGTTAAGATAGATCATTTTCAAAATACAGAAAGTCGTTATGATGCCAAAAAAGGAAGTGTATTTCTGTACTTTTAAAGTGATACATCTTGAAAACTTGATTTCTGACATGCAAAACATTTTGGGACTATATCAACAACAGACTAATGAAACAAATACCAACAGATTGTTTCACAGGGGCCTATCAACCCAAGCCTCGTCATTAAGCTGCGTCCCAAATCACACCCTATAGTGGAATAGTGGAACATTTGGTACTCAGTTCAAGTCTCTCTCGCTCTGGGGCCTTGTCACATACKGCTCGGAAAGCGTCAGTAATTCCCAATTAAAATAAATTATAAGTTAGGCGATATGCAAATCGAGTGGCCGGGTAGCTAGTCACTTCAAAACAAGATGTAGACGGTAGATTTTCGTATTTACCCCTTTGTCCTCTCTCTCTCAGAATCCATTACTCTGGTGCTTTTGTACTTTAAAATTCATGTTCTTTATTTTTGTCATTTTTCCCGTTCTACTCATTAGGCTAACGGCCAGACAGGAGCACAAAAGACAACATGAGAACACAACAGACAACATGAAGTGTTGAGCTGTACTACTCATTATATTAGGCTAATTAACTGACATTCTAGTGATGGTGTTTTTTGTTCAACGTTGTCTGTACTGTGGTTGTTTGTCCTCTCATACTTAGTCTCAAGAAACACGAGTCTTTATTGTGGAAACCGATAGACTACCAGAGACTCATTAGGATAACAGACAAAAAGGCATACACAAACACAGGCAGGTCTGGGACTGAAGGAACACACGTACACACAGTGAAGGAGCAGTGCACGGGAATACTAACAGGATCAAATACAGGGATATGGGACCAACTACAATCTCTAGATAATCTAAATAAACACAATTGGATGGAATACAATTAGAACTGCTTCAGGCTAGGGTTGAGGGGATCACTAATAAGCAAAATAAATCAATAACTTAGTGATGGTAAAACAAAAAGGAACAAACTTACTTTGGAAACTAGCAATGGATAAATCTCCTGTAAGCCATGCAAATGAGTCAGATGAACCCAATAAACAATTATTAGCATGAATAACAGAAGACAAGAAAAAAAAAAAAAAAAATGGACAGATTGTACAAGAAAGAGAAACCTAGCTGAAAAGGGGAGAACCCCCCCCCCCCCCACCACCACCACATCAACTTGTCACATGAAAGGAGAAGGGCATTAATGACTTTGTAAATTTACCATTTGTAACATCTAGGCTTCGGCAACAATGGCTGACAACTCTGTGTTTCTACTTGATCCCGATCCTTCAACGTCAGAATGTCACATCAAGATATAAGGTAACTAGTGTCTGGAGTTGAATTTAAGTACCTTTGACGCTAATGTTTTTATTTGACCAAAGCTATACAAAACAAAACGAAGAAGAGTCATGTGTCATTGCTCTTGCTGACAGGGGATCTATACAAGGTCACATTAGCTATAGATGCAAGCACCTTTTTAAAATCTCACACAAACATATTATTTAACATTTAAAAAAAAATATATATATATATATATATATATATGTATGGGTATAACATATACCCAGTAACAATCATTAGCCTTTAGAACTATACAGTAACCCTCTTAGAAGGTCCTCCCAGAACCCACCTGGACAACCATTCCAGGCAATACCATACAGAAACGGCAGGTAGCCTAGTGGTTAGAACGTTGGGACAGTTACCCAAAGGTTGCTGGATCGAATCCCCAAACCGACAAGGTAAAAATCTGTTCTGCCCCTGAACAAGGCAGTTAACCCACTGTTCGCCGGTAGGCTGTCATTGTAAATAAAAATGTGTTCTTAACTGAATTGCCTAGTTAAATAAAAGGTTAAATTACMAAAAWAWWWAATTTAAAAAAAGAAACCAGCCAAGGGCAATTTTCCTGATTGAAGCTTGAGACAAASTGTATTTTCCAATAGCATTAGGCCTACATGAAGAAGGGAAAGCCCATCCTCTATTTGAAGCAGGAAACAACGTTTAAAACATCTAAAAACAGTCCGTGTATTTTCTCCATCAACTTCCCTTCAGAAGAGAAAACACCATCTGTTGAGCGTGTTAATTAATCTTATCATGTTGTCTTCGACACTACAGATTCTTACTGCGCTGCAGGCTCTTCCTCATGTCCAGGTATGTACTAATCAAA
>NW_019942923.1:225161-236852 GCF_002910315.2 Salvelinus sp. IW2-2015 | reverse complement strand
GGGTCACATGGTTAGCAGATGTTACGGGTCACATGGTTAGCAGATGTTAATGCGAGTGTAGCGAAATGCTGGTGCTTCTAGTTCCGACAGTGCAGTAATATCTAACAAGTAATCTAACAAATTCACAACGACTACCTTAAAGACACAAATGTAAAGGGGTGAATGAGAATATGTACATATAAATATATGGATGAGCGATGGCCGAGCGGCATAGGCAAGATGCAGTAGATGGTATAGAATACAGTATATACATATGAGATGAGTAATGTAGGATATGTAAACATGATTAAAGTGGCGTTATTTTAAGTGACTAGTGATGCCTTTTATTAAATCCATTTATTAAAGTGGCCAGAGATGCATCCCATGTCAAAGAGTAAATTGTGTATTGAGGATGAACTTTATGGCTCTATCCTTTCTACCCACTGCATTCTGGGTACCACAAATTGGTTCAGAAGAGCTTGAGTACACACACACACACACACACAGACTGTTGTAATCAGGCTTCCCAAATAGTGCCTTACTTTAGACCAGGACCAATGGCACCCTATACCCAAGTTAGTGCACTACTTTAGACCAGGACCAATTTAGTGCACTACTTTAGACCAGGACCAATGGCACCCTATACCCAAGTTAGTGCACTACTTAAGACCTCTACCAATTTAGTGCACTACTTTAGACCAGGACCAATGGCACCCTATACCCAAGTTAGTGCACTACTTTAGACCAGGACCAATTTAGTGCACTACTTTAGACCAGGACCAATGGCACCCTATACCCTATTTAGTGCACTACTTTTGTCAAGGGCCCCTAGGATGGAATAGGATGCCATTTGGAACACAGTCATGGTTTATCAGTTTTAAAATCAGAGCAAAGTAAACACAAACACTAATCAACATGTCAACCAGAGCCGTGGTTGTTTGTCCACTTTTAACTTTGCATTTTAGGGGACCTCGTAATATACCGGGGTAGATTAAACTCCACTCACACTGATAGAAGCAGAACATTATAAAGAATATGTAATGACTAAGTCTATGCTATTGTTGTTACAAAAATGTATTTCTCTACTTGGGTCTGAAAGTTTGATGCTCTGTATGTGAAAGCAAATATATTTTGGTCGGACAGAAATACCACATCTACTATGGACTACTGACACCTAAAGAACAAACAGAACACAGAATATCTATCTGTACCACTCCACATACTGTGAGCCCGGTACCGGAACGGTTTAGCCCGGTACCTGAATGGTTTAGCCCGGTACCTGAACGGTTTAGCCCGGTACCGGAACGGTTTAGCCCGGTACCGGAACGGTTTAGCCCGGTACCTGAACGGTTTGTGTTCTTAAGCAACTACATTGCCGTCATTGTCACGACCAATGTTTGGTAATGGAATGTCAATGAGTGACAAGAAGTTGGCATGATGACACAAACAGACTGGGACTCAGGCTGATATACAGTGCTTCAAACGGATGACAGTATGACTATACAAAACGCCTGTATTCAAAAACAAGCAATCTGAACTGATAGACCCCACTGATCAGTTACTATACCAGTTACGTGTCAGTCACGACAGTTACACTGCCAGTTACACGCCAGTTACTATGCCAGTTACTATGCCAGTTACTATGCAGGTTACACTGCCAGTTACTATGCCAGTTACCAGTTACTATGCCAGTTACTATGCCAGTTACTATGCCAGTTACTATGCCAGTTACACTGCCAGTTACTATGCCAGTTACTATGCCAGTTACACGCCAGGTGTAACAGAGGCCCAGTAAAGACGCTGATGAAGTGTATACCAACGACACAGTGAAGAGGAATGAGGAGGAGGAGGACTGATTTCCCCTGGACCTTATTCACTTTACATATCTCTGATGTTTTAGCTCCGGCACTATAAATAAACACTTCCTGCCTCTCAACACGTCCCACTACTATGACCTCAAAGACAGGGAAATATTACTAGTTTTTTTTTTTTTTTTTTTTTTTTTAAATGGTGCTTTTCCTCTCCATCTCACTCAGACTTGCACACGTACACAAACACACTGAAAGATCAGTGAACAAAAACAAGATGGGTTTCATAAAAATAGGAATTATAAAGCAGAGGAGGAAAGGACTGTTTATGGGAACATGACACTACAAAATAGGCCACTTGGATGATTAGCTCCAACGTTGGATTTATTACAAAGATGTGAGTGGACTGAGAGACAGACACACTGGAGTACAGATAGACAATAGAACAGCAGACAGACAAGAGAAGAGAAGACTAACAAGAATATGTGAGTGGTAAAGGAATATCTCTATAGTATAGTGGTGAGAGAGTGAAAAAAGGGCAGAGGGAGAGGAAGAGAGAGAGAAGTAGGGTGAGGGAGGGAGGAGGGGAGAGGGAGGGAGGAGGGGAGAGGGAGAGGAGCAGAGAGAAGTAGGGAGAGAGAGGGAGAGAGAAGTAGGGAGAGGGAGAGAGGAGGGAGGGAGAGGAGGAGAGAGGAGGAAGGGAGAGGGAGAGAGGAGGGAGGGAGAGGGAGAGAGAAGTAGGGAGAGGGAGAGAGGAGGGAGGGACAGGAGGATATAAGAGGTAGAGGAGGAGAAAGGAGAGAACAGTGAGGAGAGAGAAGTGGAGGAGAGAGAAGAGGGAGGAGGAGGAGACTTACTCTGCAGACTGGGAAGGTTGGTATCCTCTGGTTTGGTTTTGAGCAGATGAGGCAGCCGTGTGTACCTGTACCCAAACCCACAACCCTGTAAGAGAACAGAAACTATGGTGAGGCTGGGGTTAGTGAGCACAATACAGAAGAGGTCAGGGACAAGAGAGAGAGAACGAAAACCCAGACCCACGGCCCTGCAACAGAACCCATGGTGGGACAATTGTGAACTTGTGCACTGAGAAGCTAAACCGGCAGATGGCACGGTGCTGATAGAGGAGAACCGAGGACAGGGTACGTACCCTCCACAGGCGCACCAGGATCCAGTTAGTCTGAGCCCAGGGCCTCTGTTCATACGGGGCCAGCAGGTTTCTCATCATGGACACACGTCTAGGAGACAAACATACTCTTTCACATACGAGACTCGGTGATGCTTTCACGTACGAGACTCGGTGATGCTTTCACGTACGAGACTCGGTGATGCTTTCACATACGAGACTCGGTGATGCTTTCACATACGAGACTCGGTGATGCTTTCACGTACGAGACTCGGTGATGCTTTCACGTACGAGACTCGGTGATGCTTTCACATAGGACACAGCTTGCAAGACATACCTGATACACGTGAGAAAAATTATTGGCATAGAGCGAAGAGGTTATTTGGTGTCTATTTTTGGTATGTTCACAATACCTAAATTAGCCTTAAAACACATACAAAACACACACACAGTACTCACTGTTCCTCTGGGATCCTCTCCACGGCTCTGAGGGATTGTGGGTAACACACGTAACTGGCCAGAGCCTGCATGAGGGAGTCTTTGATGTCTACGGAGAAAGAAACACACAGAACAAGATTTAAAATTCAAATACAGACTCTACCAGACACCAGAGGGATATGCTATGAAGCAAGCTAGATCTAGTCAGGCTTCTCATAAAGCTAGCCAGCTTCAGTTAGCTTCACATTCCAGCTCAGGCGTCATCCGTACCACAAACGGTGGATATTGGTCGTCCGTCTGCTGCTAACTCTAGAAGGCCTGTATCAGCGCGTATCAGCACGTCCAGCACATAAACTCTTCATTTAAGAGACAATGGTGAACAACTTCAGCAAGCTATGGCTGGATATAGGTTGTTAGAAGTCCCATCTGTCTTTTATTCCACAGGCTTATTGTTAATGTATTTCTACCTCAATGTGCCACGATGGTCATGAAAATATATGCATATTTAACAGTAGAATAATAGCCTGGTGTTGATTTGTACCAGGAGCCGGCAGTCTAGTAAATCCATGTACTGTAATACACACAATCCCAAAGAAATTACATTCATAATTTGTTTATGAAGGTCCTAAAAAAAAAATATACAATAGAAAACATGATATCAAGACAATTTATTTCAAAAGAAGACAACAGCATGTTTTGAGTTGTATTTATCTGTGCTTATCCGAGGCTATATGGCCGTGCCATGCCAATGAAATGAACGTGTTCATTTAGCAGACATTACACTCTTATACTATCCTACAAGTCAAAACACATTTTACAGTAAGAATATAGCCCAAAAAATAAAGGATTTTYCCCCCCAAATAGCAGTAACCAAGTGAGGTACGCGTTGAGCCATGGTGACTCTGGGAAAAAGTTGTATTTTGAAACAGAGCCAATCTGCGCAATTTAGAAAATAACTTGGCAAGATTCATTAGAAATGGTGCCAAATAACAGGTTCATTAGAAAACAGTTCCCTTCCTCGTCAATGCATGCTGTGCTGTTCATCAGTCTCAATCTGACAACTGATACAATTGTCACCTATCAGGTGATTTAATATCGTCTTAACTCCACATCTATTATTATGTGTGTAAAACACGTTTAAATATAGTTTAGGTGTAGATTGGCAGGGCCAGTAGGTTGGCAGGGCCAGTAGGTTGGCAGGGCCATTAGGTGTAGGTTGGCAGGGCCATTAGGTTGGCAGGGCCATTAGGTGTAGGTTGGCAGGGCCATTAGGTTGGCAGGGCCATTAGGTGTAGATTGGCAGGGCCAGTAGGTGTAGGTTGGCAGGGCCAGTAGGTGTAGGTTGGCAGGGCCAGTAGGTGTAGATTGGGCAGAGGGCCATTTAGGTGCTAAGTTGTGGCCAGGGCGATCAGTAGGTGTAGGTTGGCCAGGGCCAGTAGGTGTAGTTTGGCAGGGCCAGTAGGTGGTGTGAGATAGTTATTTGGCAGGCCAGTAGGTCGCTAGGTTGGCAGGGCCAGTAGGTGTAGTTTGCAAGGGCCAGTAGGTGTAGTTTGGCAGGCCAGTAGGTTGGCGGCCAGTAGGTGTGTTGGCAGCGGCCAGTAGGTGTAGTTTGGCAGGGCCAGTAGGTGAGTAGGTTGGCAGGGCCAGTAGGTGTAGGTTTGGCAGGGCCAGTAGGTGTTAGAATTTGGCAGGGCCAGTAGGTGTAGGTTGCAGGGCCAGTAGGTTAGATTGGCAGCATAGGTGTAGGTTGGCAGGCATTAGTGGGTCCAGTGGCCATTAGGTGCGGCAGTAGTGTAGGTTGGCAGGGCCAGTAGGTGTAGGTTGGCAGGGCCAGTAGGTTGTAGGTTGGCAGGGCCAGTAGGTGTAGGTTGGCAGGGCCAGTTAGGCTGAGATTGGCAGGGCCAGTAGGTGTAGATTGGCAGGGCCAGTAGGTGTAGATTGGCAGGCCGGTAGAGTGGTAGATTGCAGGGGCCCAGTATGTGTAGAATTGGCAGGGCCAGTAGGTTGTAGATTGGCAGGGCCAGTATGTGTAGATTGGCAGGGCCAGTAGGTGCGTAAGATTGGCAGGGCCAGTAGGGTTGTAGATTGGCAGGCCAGTAGGTGTAGATTTGGCAGGGCCAGTAGTGTAGATTGGCAGGGCCAGTAGTGGTAGATTGGAGGGCCAGTAGGTGTAGATTGGCAGGGCCAGTAGGTGTAGGTTGGCAGGGCCAGTAGGTGTAGGTTGGCAGGGCCCAGTAGGTGTAGGTTGGCAGGGCCAGTAAGTATAGATTGGCAGGCCTAGTGTAGATTGGCAGGCCAGTAGGTGTAGATTGGCAGGGCCAGTATGTGTAGATTGGCAGGGCCAGTAGTGTAGATTGGCAGGGCCAGTAGGTGTAGATTGCAGGGCCAGTAGGTGTAGATTGGCAGGGCCAGTAGGTGTAGATTGGCAGGCCAGTAGGTATAGATTGGCAGGGCCAGTAGGTGTAGATTGGCAGGGCCAGTAGGTGTAGATTGGCAGGGCCAGTATGTTGTAGATGGCAGGGCCAGTAGTGTGTAGATTGGCAGGGCCAGTTAGGTGTAGATTGGCAGGGCCAGTAGGTGTAGGTTGGCAGGCCAGTAGGTGTAGGTTGGCAGGGCCAGTAGGGTGTAGATGTTGTGTAGATGTGCATCATGTTGTGGGGTTGCTTTGCTGCAGGAGGGACTGGTGCACTTCACACAAAATACATAGAGCAACATTATGTGGATATATTGAAGCAACATCTAAAGACATCAGTCAGGAAGTTAAAGCTTGGTCACAAATGGGTCTTCCAAATGGACAATGACCCCAAGCATACTTCCAAAGTGTGTGGCAAAATGGCTTAAGACAAACAAAGTCAAGGGTATTGGAGTGGCCATCACAAAGCCCTGACCTCAATCCTATAGAAAATGTGGTGGGCAGAACTGGAAAAAGCCGTGTGCGAGCAAGGGGCCTACAAACCTGACTCAGTTACACCAGCTCTGTCAGGAGGAATGTGCCAAAATTCACCCAACTTATTGTGGGAAGCTTGTGGAAGGCTACCCGAAACATTTGACCCAAGTTAAACAATTTAAAGGCAATGCTTCCAAATACTAATTGAGTATATGTAAACTTCTGACCCACTGGAAATGTGATGAAAGAAATAAAAGCTGAAATAAACCACTCTAT
This sequence comes from Salvelinus sp. IW2-2015, assembly GCF_002910315.2. NCBI lineage: Eukaryota > Metazoa > Chordata > Actinopteri > Salmoniformes > Salmonidae > Salvelinus > Salvelinus sp. IW2-2015. Next base: position 230,341 of record NW_019942923.1, on the reverse strand, counting down.
TATTATTCTGACATTTCACATTCTTAAAATAAAGTGGTGAACCTAACTGACCTAAAACAGGGAATTTTTACTAGAATTAAATGTCAGGAATTGTGAAAAACTGAGATGAAATGTATTTGGCTAAGGTGTATGTAAACTTCCGACTTCAACTGTATGTCTATTTAAACTGACTTATTATTATGTTACTTAGATTGGGTGTCGATTGATTTAAGGATTAAATGTGTAATGTATTTTAACACTATTTCACACAAACAAATATTTTATTAATAAAATATTTAAATCAGACGTCTTCCTCAGGTAACGCACTCTTTGCGAGAGGGAGGTAATCTGATTTCATTGGTCCTCGTGGCTCAGACACGACATTCAGGGTACATAGAGTGCCCCGGGGCAGGTTAGTTCTGAAGGATAAGTTGACATAGAAATTTACCTGGCTAAAAAAGGTGAGCCACTTTCGTGGTACTGGTTCTCAAGTTGAACTGAAGAATTGACCAAATTTACCTAGCCGACTCCTCAAACCTGGGACGTAGTATACCTACCCCTCAGCATTGACCACATTGTTATTTAGGAATATTCATTGCTGTGCCTCGTTGCAGTGCCTCATTGCAGTGCCTCATTGCAGTGCCTCATTGCAGTGCCTCATTGCACTCCTTTGTTTTGATCCTATTTTCTGAGCCAATCTATATTTGTTGTACGTCCTGAGACAGAGAGAAGTAGGCAGTTTTTACACCTGCTTTGCATCTCTAAAGAGACAAAAACATTGAGCTCCAACTGTGCTGCTGCTCAGGTGTATTTGACTCAATGTGTGTTGTTGAATAGCTAAATGGGTTTAAAGCCACAGTCTGGCATCTGGGTATCTTTTAAATGGTCAGCTATATAACAAAATGTATGGGTCGGGCTGTTTTGCTGAAAATTGTATCCTAGAATATAGCTTTAAAAGAACACCTGCCCTGAATGAGCGGCTTTGAAAATGTCCGGTTGCATCGATATGAGTCAGAAACATTCATTTAAGTGTTTAAGATTGACTACAAAAGAGTAAATAGGATAATGTCGGTCATGAAATCAGTCTCGTCTAAAACAGAGTTTGAAACGAGTAAATGAAGAGTAAATGAAGCGTGGGTTTGTATTACGTCAACAAATCATGCTCCCCTTTCTACCAAGCTCCACGTACAAAATCGCCCCTCTGCCCACTTCGCTTCCCTTCATTGACTGGAGGGGGCTCTGTTGTTTCATCACCCCCAACACGTTCAAAGGATCACGAGCCCTATACGACTTGACCATGCCTCCACAGCCAAAGTTCTATAGTTTTCCAGCCCTGAGGAGTATTTGTCTGTAATAAATAACTTTTTGGGGGAAAAACTAATTGGCTGAGCCTGGCTCTCCAGTGGGTAGGCATGGCTGCTAAGTGGATAGGGCTATGCACTCCCAGGTCCGCCCATGGCTGCTAAGTGGATAGGGCTATGCACTCCCAGGTCCGCCCATGGCTGCTAAGTGGATAGGGCTATGCACTCCCAGGTCCGCCCATGGCTGCACCCCTGCCCAGTCATGTGAATTCAACTGAATGTCTTTCAGTTGAGTGGTTTCCTTATATGAACTGTAACTCAGTAAAATCTGAGAAATTGTTGCATGTTGATTTTAATTGTTTAATTTAAAAATAAAAAATAAATCTTAATTTTTTTTAATTGATTTAATAATTGAATTGTTTAATTTAATGATTCCTAACTGCCATTGGTGATAGAACAATGACTATGTGTGTGTATGTGTTCACAGAAACATGCATGGAGCCAGCACATGGAGACTAGCACATGGAGCCAGCACATGGAGACTAGCACATGGAGACTAGCACATGGAGCCAGCACATTGGAGCCAGCACATGAGGCCAGCACATGCGAGCCAGCACATGGAGCAGCACATGGAGGCCATGCACATGGACCAGCACATGGACAGCACATGGAGCCAGCATGCATGGCGAGCCATGAGGCACATGGAGCCGCACATGGAGCCAGCACATGGACCAGCACATGGAGCCGCATGGAAGCCAGCACATGAGCCGCATAGGCAGCACATGGAGCTCAGATGATGTGATGAGTCCAACTGACAGACAGGCAGTCGGATGCTACTGATGGTCTCTTGATTACTGATGAGCCGCACATTGGAGACTAGCACATGGAGCACAGCACATGGAGCCAGCACATGGAGCCAGCACATGGAGACCAGCACATGACCAGCACATGGACCAGCACATGGACCAGCCACGATGGAGACTAGCACATGGAGACTAGCACATGGAGCACAGCACATGAGCCAGCACATGGAGCAGCACATGGAATAGCACATGGAGCCAGCACATGGCTCCAGCACATGGAGCAGCACATGGAGCCAGCACATGGAGACTAGCACATGGAGCCAGCACATGGAGCCAGCACATGGAGACTAGCACATGGAGCCAGCACATGGAGCCAGCACATGAGAGCACTAGCACATGGAGCCAGCACATGGAGCCAGCACATGGAGCCAGCATGGAGCCAGCACATGGACCAGCACATGAGCAGCACTGGAGACTAGCAGATGAGTGATGACGGCCAGACTGACAGACAGGCTAGATACTGATGTCTCTAACTGATGCTCTATACTATGGAGCCAGCACAGTGAGACTAGCACATGGAGCCAGCACATGGAGCCAGCACATGCAGCCAGCACATGAGCCAGAATGAGCCAGCACATGAGCAGCACATGAGCCCTAGCCAGGAGACAGCACCATGGAGATAGCACATGGAGCTAGCACATGAGCCAGCACATGGAAGCCAGCACCATGGAGACAGCCACATGGGAAGCCAGCACATGGAGCCAGCACATGAGACTAGCACATGGAGCCAGCACATGGAGCCCAGCACCATGGAGCAGCACATGGAGACTAGCAAAGATGAATGTGATGAGTCCAGACTGACAGACAGGCAGATACTGATGCTCTGATACTATGTCTCTGATACTGATGGAGCCAGCACATGGAGAGCACATGGAGCCAGCACCATGGAGCCAGCACATGAGCCAGCACATGGAGCCAGCACATGGAGCCAGCACATGGAGCCTAGCACATGGAGACTAGCACATGGAGACCATAGCACATGGAGACTAGCCACATGGAGCAGCACAGGAGAGCACATGACAGCATGGAGCCAGCACATGAAGCAGCACATGAGCCAGCACATGGCACCAGACCGCACATGGAGCCCACACATAGACTAGCACATGGAGACTAGCACTGGAGACTAGCACATGGAGCTAGCACATGGACAGCACATGGAGACTAGCACATGGAGCCAGCACATGGAGCCAGCACATGGAGCCAGCACATGGAGCCAGCACATGGACCAGCACATGGAGCCAGCACATGGAAGCCAGCACATGGAGCCAGCACATGGAGCCAGCACATGGAGAACTAGCACAGATGGACTAGCACATGGACCAGCACATGGAGACTAGACATGAGCACACACATGGAGCCAGCACATGGAGCCAGCACATGGAAGCTCAGCACATGGAGCAGCACATGGAGCAACTAGCACATGGAGACTAGCACATGGAGACTAGCAATGGAGACAGCAGACATGTGAGCGTCCAGACATGAGCCAGCACAGGTAGAACCGATGTCTCTGACTGGCCAGCAACATGGAGCCCGGCACATGGAGCCAGCACATGGAGCCAGCACATGGAGCCAGCACATGGAGCCAGCACATGGAGCCAGCACATGGAGCCAGCACATGGAGACTAGCAAGATGATGTGATGACGTCCAGACTGACAGACTGGCTAGATACTGATGTCTCTGATACTGATGTCTCTGAATGGACAGACCTGGCACTCTGACAGACAGGCTAGATACTGATGTCTCTGATACTGATGTCTCTGAATGGAGAGAGACCTGGCACTCTGACAGACTGGCTATATACTGATGTCGCTGAATGGAGAGAAACTTGGAGAGGCCTGACACTATCCGTATCGGCTGGGAATAACAATGAAAGATGAACATTGTTATATTAGCAGAACACTTCTTCTATGGTATTACGTAAAGGGTTGTTTATTCTACATGGACCTGTTACTACATTTGAACGTTATTTAAAAAACAACTTAGTTTAGAATATCTACATAAATTTAGCAATTGCATTCTTCTCGTATTTCTCTGGAGGCTACTGACCCAAAGCTTCCTCCGGCATCTTACCATACATCTGCYTGTAGTTATTGAACTCACCCTGCAGGAGGTTTGTTAGTAGTGATTGAGTGGAGAGGAAACAGCTGTGGGCAAGGTTCTGACAGATGGGTGTGTCTTGGTGGTGGCAAGGACACACCCACATCAAACCACACCCCCAAGGCAACTCACGTTTGGCTTCTGTCATGGCCGCCAGCATTTCTTGAAGAGCAAGCCAAAAAACGAGGCCAAGTCATCAGATGCAGTTCCACTTTAAGAAGAGCTAACTGAACTGGATCAGAACCAAAACAATCAGAATCCTGAGAACTGAACAAGGCTTCCTAACTCGTCTGATGTATAAAAACCATCTGAGACAACGAGATATGAGGATCTGATTCTAAACGAAGCCAAAAACAAACATGACGGAACATAAATAAGATGAATGTATCCAGTCACCGTGACAACAAGCAGAGAGTCACACAACGCTGAGCCCGGAGAAGAAACAAACACACTGCCTGAGTTCCAAATGCCACCCGTTTCCCTATTTAGTGCACTACTTTTGACCTAAAAACTCCAATAGACCAATAGAATAGTCCCAAACGTACAAACCCCACTCATTGGGAACTCCAGGCAAGTAGGCAGGCTAGAGAAAAAAAAACGTTAAGTATTTGAAAGATGTCAAATAGTATTTCAACCCACCCAGGGTCTGCTGAACACTCGATCTGAAAACCTTCTCTCGTAATAGTAACACAATAAAAAAACATTTACTTTTAACAAAAAAAACACCTTTCTAAGGAAAACACTTGAAAGCAATTCCTTTAAATAGGATTCTAAAACACGTGTCACCAGCATTGTGTATGGAGGACAAGGAAAAACACAGACATTTCCTTTCGTTTACTCTGTCTGCCTGGAGCTCAAACAGACCTGTCTGCCTGGAGCTCAAACAGACCTGTCTGCCTGGAGCTCAAACAGACCTGTCTGCCTGGAGCTCAAACAGAC
>NW_019942923.1:221589-225136 GCF_002910315.2 Salvelinus sp. IW2-2015 | reverse complement strand
CTGTCTGCCTGGAGCTCAACAGACATTTCCTTTCTTTGACTCTGCCTGCCTGGAGCTCAATTGTAAAAATTGTAATTATCCATTCATGTTAGAAATTAATCGTGTGAAAATAGCAGTCCGGAGGCTATATTAGTCTACATTTCCCATTAAAATACTTGTAAAGATGACTCTGTCCTCTTGTGTTACCGGGCAGCTTTTCCTGCAGCTCCAGGTAATAGCAGAGACAGATATGTGTGGGAATCATAGGGCTAGGTTTCAAAAGCACTGCACTACGTAGGGAATAGGGTGCCATTTGGCATGTAGCCAGGGTGAGTAATTCACATTGCTGCTCTAACAGTTGAATGTGTCTACTACAGTGTGTAGTTGGAGGGATCCTTCTTAAACCAGTTAGCTAATAAACAGGAAGTACAGCATGTAGTCGGAGGGATTCTTCTTAAACCAGTTAGCTAATAAACAGGAAGTACAGTGTGTAGTTGGAGGGATCCTTCTTAAACCAGTCAGCTAATAAACAGGAAGTACAGCATGTAGTCGGAGGGATTCTTCTTAAACCAGTTAGCTAATAAACAGGAAGTACAGTGTGTAGTTGGAGGGATCTTCTTAAACCAGTCAGCTAATAAACAGGAAGTACAGCATGTAGTCGGAGGGATTCTTCTTAAACCAGTTAGCTAATAAACAGGAAGTACAGTGTGTAGTTGGAGGGATCCTTCTTAAACCAGTCAGCTAATAAACAGGAAGTACAGCATGTAGTCGGAGGGATTCTTCTTAAACCAGTTAGCTAATAAACAGGAAGTACAGTGTGTAGTTGGAGGGATCCTTCTTAAACCAGTCAGCTAATAAACAGGAAGTACAGCATGTAGTCGGAGGGATCCTTCTTAAACCAGTTAGCTAATAAACAGGAAGTACAGCATGTAGTCGGAGGGATTCTTCTTAAACCAGTTAGCTAATAAACAGGAAGTACAGCATGTAGTCGGTGGGATTCTTCTTAAACCAGTCAGCTAATAAACAGGAAGTACAGTGTGTAGTTGGAGGGATCCTTCTTAAACCAGTCAGCTAATAAACAGGAAGTACAGTGTGTAGTTGGAGGGATCCTTCTTAAACCAGTCAGCTAATAAACAGGAAGTACAGCATGTAGTCGGAGGGATTCTTCTTAAACCAGTTAGCTAATAAACAGGAAGTACAGTGTGTAGTTGGAGGGATCCTTCTTAAACCAGTCAGCTAATAAACAGGAAGTACAGTGTGTAGTTGGAGAGATCCTTCTTAAACCAGTCAGCTAATAAACAGGAAGTACAGCCATGTAGTCGGAGGGATTCTTCTTAAACGCAGTTAGCTAATAAACAGGAAGTAAGCATGTAGTCGGAGGGATCCTTCCTTAAACCAGTTTAGCTAATAACAGGAAGTACAGTGTGTAGTTGGAGGGATCCTTCTTAAACCAGTCAGCTAATAAAACAGGAAGTACAGTATGTAGTCGGAGGGATACTTCTTAAACCAGTCAGCTAATAACAGGAAGTACAGCATGTAGTCGGAGGGATCCTTTCTTAACCAGTTTAGCTAATAACCAGGAAGTACAGCATGTGTGGGAGGGATATCTTCTTAAACCAGTCAGCTAATAAACAGGAAGTAACAGCATGTAGTCGGGTGGGATCCTTCTTAACCAGTTAGCTAATAAACAGGAACGTAACAGGCATGTAGTCGGAGGGATCTTCTTAAAACCAGTTACGCTAATAAACAGGAAGTATTAAGGTGATGTTAGTTGGAGGATTCTTCTTAAACCAGTCAGCTAATAACAGAGGTAGTACAGTGTGTAGTCGGGTGGGATCTTCTTAAACCAGTTAGCTAATAAACAGGAAGTACAGCATGTAGTCGGGGGATCCTTCTTAAACCAGTTAGCTAATAAACAGGAAGTACAGTGTGTAGTTGGAGGGATTCCTTCTTAAACCAGTCAGCTAATAACAGGAAGTACAGTGTGTAGTCGGGGATTCTTCTTAAACCAGTTAGCTAATAAACAGGAAGTACAGCATGTAGTCGGTGGGATCCTTCTTAAACCAGTTAGCTAATAAACAGGAAGTACAGCATGTAGTCGGAGGGATCCTTCTTAAACCAGTTAGCTAATAAACAGGAAGTACAGCATGTAGTCGGTGGGATCCTTCTTAAACCAGTTAGCTAATAAACAGGAAGTACAGTGTGTAGTCGGAGGGATCCTTCTTAAACCAGTTAGCTAATAAACAGGAAGTACAGTGTGTAGTCGGAGGGATTCTTCTTAAACCAGTTAGCTAATAAACAGGAAGTACATGTTGTAGTCGAGGGATCTTCTTAAACCAGTTTAGTAATAAACAGGAAGTACAGTAGTAGTCGGAGGGATCCTTCTTAAACCAGTTAGCTAATAAACAGGAAGTACAGTGTGTAGTTGGAGGGATCCTTCTTAAACCAGTTAGCTAATAAACAGGAAGTACAGCATGTAGTCGGGGATCCTTCTTAAACCAGTTAGCTAATAACAGGAAGTACAGCATGTAGTCGGGGGGATCCTTCTTAAACCAGTTAGCTAATAAACAGGAAGTACCAGTGTGTAGTCGGAGGGATCCTTCTTAAACCAGTAGCTAATAAACAGGAAGTACAGTAGTGTAGTCGGAGGGATCCTTCTTAACCAGTTAGCTAATAAACAGGAAGTACAGCATGTAGTCGGAGGGATCCTTCTTAAACCAGTTAGCTAATAAACAGGAAGTACAGCTGTAGTCGGAGGGATTCTTCTTAAACCAGTTAGCTAATAAACAGGAAGTACAGCATGTAGTCGGGGGATTCTTCTTAAACCAGTTAGCTAATAAACAGGAAGTACAGATGTAGTCGGGGGATCCTTCTTAAACCAGTCAGCTAATAAACAGGAAGTACAGTGTGTAGTTGGAGGGATCCTTCTTAAACCAGTCAGCTAATAACAGGAAGTACAGCATGTAGTCGGAGGGATTCTTCTTAAACCAGTTAGCTAATAAACAGGAAGTACAGTGTGTAGTTGGAGGGATCCTTCTTAAACCAGTCAGCTAATAAACAGGAAGTACAGTCATGTAGTGGAGGATTCTTTTAAACCAGTAGCTAATAAACGGAAGTACAGATGTAGTCGGGAGGGATTCTTCTTAAACCAGTCGCTAATAACAAACAGACCTGTCTGCCTGGAGCTCAAACAGACATTTCCTTTCTTTGACTCTGACTGCCTGGAGCTCAATTGTAAAAACTTGTAATTATCCATTCATAGTTAGAAATTAATCCTGGTGAAAAATAGCAGTACCGGAGGCTATATTAAGTCTACATTTCCCATTAAAATAGCTTGTAACAGATGACTCTGTCCTCTTGTGTTACCGGGCAGCTTTGTCCTGCAGCTCCAGGTAATAGCAGAGACAGATATGTGTGGGAATCATAGGGCTAGGTTTCAAAAGCACTGCACTACGTAGGGAATAGGGTGCCATTTGGCATGTAGCCAGGGTGAGTAATTCACATTGCTGCTCTACAGTTGAATGTGTCTACTACAGTGTGTAGTTGGAGGGATCCTTCTTAAACCAGT
>NW_019942923.1:216550-217151 GCF_002910315.2 Salvelinus sp. IW2-2015 | reverse complement strand
GCTAATAAACAGGAAGTACAGCATGTAGTCGGAGGGATCCTTCTTAAACCAGTTAGCTAATAAACAGGAAGTACAGCATGTAGTCGGAGGGATTCCTCTTAACAGAAATAAATTGGCTTTAGGTGAGGCGCTGACTAACGGAAGACCAACTATACAGATGAAAACCAGAACACACTCTTCTTATAGTAACTCAGAACCCAGAGTTCTTCATGGCCAGGTCGATTCTCTTCAGTAACGTGTTAAGGTATAACTCCAGGCCCCTACTAGTAAATGCCAGTGATGCATAATGTGGTTTATAATAGGATGGCTATCTGTAATTGCTTCCACTCACCTGTTCCAACGATGCGCGGGTCAGCAAAGTGCTTAGCGAGGATAGCAGCGAGTTGAGTGAGGGTGTCCTCGTAGCCTGGGGAAAAGACAACAGTCAACAAACATCTCTCCTGGTTGCTGTATTTCTGCATGCTCTTTAGGGCTCTAAGCCGGGTTGCTGTATTTCTGCATGCTCTTCAGGGCTCTAAGCCGAGTTGCTGTATTTCTGCATGCTCTTCAGGGCTCTAAGCCGGGTTGCTGTATTTCTGCATGCTCTTCAGGGCTCTAAGCC
>NW_019942923.1:208981-210043 GCF_002910315.2 Salvelinus sp. IW2-2015 | reverse complement strand
TTTCTGCATGCTCTTCAGGGCTCTAAGCCGGGTTGCTGTATTTCTGCATGCTCTTCAGGGCTCTAAGCCGGGTTGCTGTATTTCTGCATGCTCTTTAGGGTTCCTGTACAAGCATTTCTTGATAATTGCAGATGTGAAAATGGCTATAAATGAATATGAATGAATAAATAATAGTGACCGTGTCAACAGGCAGGAGGGGTTATTACTGGCACGAGATCACAACCTTTAATGTGTATGCAAATTCAGTTGTCACAACAAAACTGTGCCTAAAAGGGTCTACAAGACGACGAAGAAAAAGCGATCAGTTAAATTCCTAAACTATCATCTGCACGTCAACTGTAGTTTTTAATAGAGGCTCTGGACAAAAGTMATGTAAAATAATGGAATAGGGCTGCAGCTTTTAGTGTGTTGTGGTCACCTAACAAAGTAGCTGTTCGTGGCCATAAAACACAGCCTTAGAGCATGCAGGCGGGCGACCGGGCGATTACCTGGCAGTTGGTCCATGCAGTTGGAGGGGCTGAAGTAGTTCTTGAGAGAGCTGTAGCTGTTCATGGCTACGTTGAGGTAAAACTCTGGGGCGAAGGCGAACAACGTTCCTGTGTTGTCAGCGTGCTGGATGGTGAGTATACACACCCTCAGTAGCCAGTACACATCCAGCATCTTATCCTGGAATAACACACAGAGAGATGTTTTAAATCATATTCTGGAATAACAGAGAGTTATATGTTTTAAACAAGCGAAACAACACCTTCAGTACAGTAGTAGTAGTAATTCATGTTGTCGCTTTTCTTGTACACAATAGAACAACGAAGACTGGGTTCACAGGCTGTTTAATTTAATTTTAATATTTCAATGTCCCTCAGTTGAGGATGTTTGTCCCCTTTTTCATTCAAGCCTGGCTATAATGAGAAGAAACACCAGCACACAAGTGGCCTTGATGCTTTCAGTCTCAATAGATCAGGGCTGAAGTGTGCTGGGTAGCCTCTCTTTCCTACCTGACAGTAGAGGTGCTGGGTAGCCTCTCTTTCCTACCTGACAGTAGAGGTGCTGGGTAGCCTCTCT
>NW_019942923.1:183237-208956 GCF_002910315.2 Salvelinus sp. IW2-2015 | reverse complement strand
TTCTAACCTTGACAGGAAGGTGCTCGGGGTAGCTCACCTCCGGCGCCCTACTTGATTCCTAACCCTGACATAGAGGTGGGAGGGTAGCCAACTGGTCTGACTTGTCAATGCTGGTGGTCACAGTCTGTAGACTGAGGTAGCATGGTGAGGAGGTAGCAAGCAATATGTTTAGCGTACAGGGAGAAAGGTGACAGGTGGAGAGTGATGGGACTAGAGGCGTATCTGCCCGTAAGCATGGGACAAGGTGAGGAGAGGGTGGCTTTGTGGTAGAGGGGAAGACCTACATGCTCTGCCCGAGTCATAGTAGAGGTGCTGGGGTAGTCCTCTGCCGGTTCGACTGTGCTACGCCAGAAGATGGGGGCGTCCAGGGGAAGAATAGGGAAGCTGCGACTGTGGAGCTGGGTGACAGATGAAGAGGAGCTGAGGTGAGTAGTCAGGACCCTCTCCGCTAGCACCGAAGTCGACAGATCACAGGGTGTGGCCTGGGGAAGGCCTAGTCTTCCCTACCCGGTGACAGTAGGAGTGCTGGTAGCACGTCTCTCTCATGAAGATGAGCACAGTAGATGGAGCGTTGGAGTGGACAGAGACCGCAGGTCACAGGTGCTATCTGTCACGGCACTCCACAGCGTGTTCACAGGGAAGCCAGCCTCACAAGCGACTAGTAAGCGCCTCTCACTGCTATCCAAGCAGAGTCGCTAGCCGTGCCATGAATCTGGTGCTCGTCGGTCAACGCGCCGTGGGATCTAGAGAAACTAGTGGTCTCGAAACACGGGACATGGGCTTGGGGCGAAGAGAGAAAGACAATTTAAGGGCCGATGTGCAAAGAACAAGGGAGGAAATGGTCGGAGGTGTCAGGCAGACGCGGGCTTAAGCGTTGAGCCAAACGAAGAAAAGCGCATGAGGACACGAAGCGCCGACAGAAAAAGGAGCTCGCTCCGTTTCATACTAAGAGGAAAAAATATCAAAAGAAGCGTTTAACTAGAGAAATAAAAAAAAAAACTGCCAACTGGGTGTCCAATAGATCATGACTGAGTGACGGAGCAGAGAAAACCACAGTAAGATTTAAGTGATAAACTAACACAGTTACAACACCGAATATCAGAATATTAGAGGCAGTCACAGACAGACGTTGCTATTTTCGTGAGTTTATACGTTGAGTATCAAATTTGTGACTACAGTTAGTTAGAGGGTTAAAAGTTATGAATCATGTTAGTAAGATTAGTATGTGGAGCAGAGAAAGATTTTACTATAAACTCTGGTATGCATAATGCGCATGCTAATACGTCTTAAACACTGTATTTATCTATAACAAGCTGTCCTAATTTTCTCATTTAAGAAGAAGATAGTGTGTTCTTCCACTCTTGTCTTTGTTGTATACTTGGTACGCGACGAAGCCAAAGGGCCTTTATGAGAGTGACCACAGTTTGAGTCTCCTGTCTTTGTATTTTCCAGCGGCACAGCTGTGGTGGAGATATGAAGAGCACAGAACCTAGCGTTGTTAGCAGCAGCAGCTAGATAGTAACACAAACTGAGCATTAATGCTGGCCCGCTCGCTCTTGTAAAGGCTATGATCCCACCAGAATCTCAACACTGCGAACTGCCAGAAGACAAAGAGGTTGTAATTTCTATAAGCGGAGAGCAACTCTGTCGTTGGGCTTTTAACTCTGGCACTGTTGAGGGGATGGTTAATTTTTCGGAAATAGGACTTTACTGAGATATTTTGATCATAAATAGGCTCTATAATTAGGTGTTTGTTTTGGTTAGAGAGCTCCCTTTTGGTTCGAATTTCAGTTCAACACTAGACACTGGAAGTTTTGCATCAACACTCGGTAGTTTAATGATTTCCTAGGATATATGATCCATAGTTACATTGATCACAAGGAGATAGAAAAAAGTTCTAAGTCGGGCATAAGCAAAATATAGCTAGTGACAAATGTATGAAGAAAAGGTTGAAAAGAAAGTCATTGGAGAAGACACAGCACCCTAAAACGAGAGCGATAGACAAGACTTCTGTGTATCACACAGGACGTTGTAAATTATGCGAGCTGCTGGATATCGAGCCAATTGAGTTTATATTCGGGGAACTCTTATAGTACTGTAGAATTAATGAGTTGGTTATAGTTCTCCATAAGACTCTGACTCACTCTCGCGTAGGGAGATACTTGCGCGCCTACCAAGGGGAGTTTACGATAACAAATTAACAAGATCTAGCTCTCGCACTTCTCTCTTGTCTATCCTTACGTTTCTGGCTGAGGGCCGAGGGAGGGTTCCTAAAGATAGATGCAGCAACAACGGCGGGACACAGGTGTAGATTGTTATCCCCGGCATGTGCGGCAGCCAATTGACGCAACAGAGCAGACCGGGGTGTATACTGTCTAGCTGGCTGGGGCAACGTCGCCTTCTTCCCGTGTCTTCAGATACTAACAGCATATTCAATCAGTCGCGCACGATATAATAGAGCATTTAAAGCTATATACTTTAAACAGCTGTATTATATTGAGAGAATAGATCACGTGATATTGTATCTCTGGTTGGGCAGCCGGCCATCTTAGAGCGAGAACGCAACCGAGAGCGGAGCCTACACACAAGCGAGCACCATGGTACTCAATCATGGCAGGAGGATTGAGGGCGCTTACTATAACACTCTTTGCTGGACGAGCGTGCTATCTTCTCCTCCGAGTCCTCAGCAGCCACAGCCGCGTATTCATCGGTGACAAGCTCGATCGGACACCGCCACCATCTTGTAGGAGAAAGTGGTGGTACCATCTTAGTGACACGCTCACATAATGAGGCCAAGGTAGAATGCCAACATCTGAGGGGGCAAATATAGCAGTGACAGCCTTAAGCACAGCCCCATGTAGCTGACAGCACTAACAAGTGGAACTAAACCAGCCACCAGAGGCTATCCGCTTTAGTGCGGCACAGACATTGCAGGACCAATGCTTAAGAGAAGGTACCATGAGGAAGAGCTCTAACAGTGGAGAGACACGATCCAGTAGTGCCTGGAGCATCACGGGGGAGTCAAGGGATGTAAGTATGAATAAAACTCGAGCCATGATGCTTTTAGACAGGTTACTAGCATGCTAACTCAAAAAACAACTGACCTACCAGACTTTCTATTTGGATCAGCATAATCACTTACAGTGACGATGCGTAATCAACGAATACTGTTTTCACAATGAGCATCTATGTATATGTGGCTGGTTGAGCCATGTAGGTCTCGTTCGACGTATACTCGCACCTATTGGAAAACTTTAGCCGCTGGTCTGACATACTGGTTCAGACATCAGCTTTAGGAGACTATATTCGACAGCGAGTAGACCAAGTATTACTTGTTCAGCCTTAGGACATTGTCATAATACTAAGTATCTAAGACACCAGAATTCTAGCGGTTGTACTTGATCAATATGATCATCTAGCGGATTCATCTACTTTACCTGAGCTAAAGTATGAAATTAGTTTTAGCTAAGTAGACCATGTGCTCTTACTAGGCATTATTGAAAACCTCTCAGACTCTTAATGTGATTATAGTCTTTCTGATAAGAAGTGTATCAAGCAGATGAGAGTATCCAACAGGCTACCATAAGGATAGCCAACCTAGCCAATTCCACTGCTTGCAAACATGCATGGTGATAATCAACACGGCGCCCGACGGAGAGCAGTCTAGGGTGAGATATGGACGATATTAGTACAGTTATGTATGTCGTGTCATCAACAGCTTAGGAGAGATAACTTAGGTACTCAGGTGGCGGTAACACGCTGCATGTCTTGGTTGTACCTATGAGCTACTCTAGTACGGTTACACTATTGCTAGTGACAGCTATGCCATCACGATGATGTCAACGACGCGGCTACAACTAGCAAGCGCGTCTATAGTGGCACTAGGAACACGAGTAACCGCGGTGAACTGGCACCCACCAGTCATTTAGCTCGACATATTCATCACGCGAAGTAAGACGGTTTCTGACACATGCTTCAGTGACTATCAGGTACAGTAGCTAATTACAGACATCTTAGTTGACATATGACATGAGGTGGCCGAATACACCACATTTAGTGGGGGTACCCTTCATGGACCACCGGTGGAGGACTTACAGCAATTACCTTAGTGAATACTACAGTAAGCAGTACCATATTTAGTGAATTATACAGTAGCAGTACACAGCTTTTAGTGCATATACAGTTATCATACATCAGCTTAGTGGACAATAAGTGTTAGCGCTCTCTCTGTATGACACATCTTAGTGACATTAGCAAAAGTAGCAGTCTACGGAGCCCAGCTCTACTGAGATGGACGGATATTGACGGTAAACAAGCAAGTCCAACCGATCTTTCAAGATCAAGACTTCAAATACCTATCACAAGATGAGCAGTTACCCACTGAGGCTCTCCACTAGTGATCATAACTAAATCAGGAGTGCACGTTACTGAGATTGTTCAATGACATCATTGATACAATGTGCTAACAGGAACATACATAGGCCTAAAGTGAGCTATAAACGGCTAAAGCTGTTTATGTTCAGTATAGCACCTCAATCGTCGTTCAAAAGGACGTGATTAGGATGCAATGATTCACAGATAGACATGATACATCCCATCTAACAAATATATACGCTAGTCAAGTCAAGCAAAAGTCTGTTTTTTCTACTCTCCTGTTGCTTCCTTCGCATGCTAGGCTGGCCTTTAGGTGACATATTGACCATACGAGCTATGTCACAGCAAGGTAAGCACGCTTAGGTGTATCGCAGCTAACATTATCAAAACCGCTAGTAGCCGGTATCACGGCATCTAGTGACAATATACGGTTCATTTGGTTTGTTCGAGCGTACACAGTCTAGTGATATATACAAGTAGTCTAGTAGCAGCTATCTTTAGTGACATATACTCCAGGGAGCGGACAGCCCTGGGCAAGTCAATTCTTGACGCCCCAGGTGAGCTCAGATGTGATGTGGTGGGGACATTTAAAGCTTAGTACGAGTGTTGGATGTTGGGTCATCGAACTGCTTGAGTCGGCCCAGTTTTTCACAGTACCACCGGTACACCAATACACATTTAGGGGACAGAATATCGGGTTACACAGTAACCAGTGTACACCGCGTTGAGTGGTAAAATAAGGACATAGACATAGTGGTATTCCTCTAGGATGTGACAGCTAAGAACACCCAGATATTAACGTGACATAACCTAACAGTAGCGGTACACAGCTTAGTGAGCATATACAGGAGCATACCAGCTTAGCTGACAAAATACAGTAGGCGACACTTACAACACGAAGATATGCATTAACTAGTGAAATACGTATCCCACCGTGGCTCAACACTCAGTGGGACGTAAATACAGTACGGTACCACAGCTTTAGTTGAGACCATGCAAATATGAAAAAACGCTGGTTTTCACTATAAGATTTAAGTACTCACTCGCTCACGAGTAAGTACAATGTTGTATTGATCTAGTCGCGGTACTATCTCGATCTGTATATGGGTTAAAGATTACCTACGTAAAAAGCCTTGCTGACTCTACAAGCTGTTTCAGAACGAAAGACCGCGAAGTCGAATTTAGTTCGTAGTATACTCACAGTAACGGTACATTGCCAAGGATGAGGTAAGAGGCGCTATGCGTATTAGGACATATACAGTACGTCAAGTTGAACTCGCTTTCAAGGCGTATAAGTAGGAACAAAGTCAATATCAATGATATAAGGCCGGTAAGATGGAATTCTGCAATGTTCGGCCCATGCTTAGAGCTCGAACAAGTTATTTCTTTACAGTAGCTTACTCTTCGCCTATCCATCTATGTGCACCTTCTTATCTATTCAGGCTATCTTTATCGCGGATGACCACATCTAGTTTCGTGACATGTTTATACTAATGCCTACGTCTAGCTGGTATCCATTCGTCTTTCCTATTCTCTCTAACGGTAGATCATATACCAGGATGGTCTAAAGCGCCTGGCGGCAAGATCTTAAACATCAGATCAAGAGCAGACTAATTACGATGACGCGCGGATACAAGCGATCTGTAAGGATGAGCCATAAAAAGCAGATACATGGGGTAGCCCCACCATTACTTAGCTGACATACACATCTAGATCCAGGTGAGACAAGGCAGCACATCCAGGCAATCGTAGGAGAAGGATCCGATATACACAGGTAGCGTAAACATCAGCGCGGAGAAAAGTCAGACCGGGAGGGATAAGGCCCAGAGATGGGCGGAGCATATATCATGAGAAGAGCAAGGGGTGATACAGGGTGAGCATACTCAGACGAGTAACATACACGTCACGCGGTAAACAAGCGCATTCTCTAAGAATAACGATCCAAGCAGGAAGAATAAAGTTGGAGTGTTCGAGGTTGTGACCGCTGGGCTGGGCTGAGTGGTAGATAATAGGAGAGAGGCATGTAACGGATAGAACTACCAGTCAAGACCCTCTTTTCAGCTCACGAATTAGTCTGCTATCGACAGTATCTAGTGTATGCAGGGGTCACGAAAAATAAAGGAAAATCACACGCTTGAGTGACGTATGATTAATTGAAGATGGAGCTTTGGGCAACGAATATCAGTGTGCCCTACTCTCTCACGCTGACTATTTGTCACTGTAGCGCTCTTAAACATCATAGTAGTACTGAGATTGCTCATGGGGGTGTCAAAGAGCGGTTAGTGCAATACCTTATTGCCCGGCCATGTTAGTCGGCACACACTTACAGTAGCGGACACAGCTTAGTGAACCATACTAAAGTACGGTACACACTCCTGATCTTAGTGATCATATGGTGAGTGACTACAGTTTAGGCGGTACACTGCAGAAAGTAGATGCTCTAGTCAGGGAGGCAGTGTGTAGAGAAGATGGCCCACATGGACAGAATGAGAATGGGTTTTATCCTATCAGACTGGGCGATGGTTTCAGGAAGAAGTAAGTCTAGATGTCAACGTTCTCTTATCGTAATATTTTTTTTTTGTTGCTAAGAGATGAGGCATCGATTTAATTCGGTGTTGACGTTTCAAAGCCTTGTCATGTCTTATTTATTTGTAATATGTATGTTTAGAACAATAATGGATCTCACTCACTCAATCTATCACACAATATCCCATAACGACAAGCAAAACAGGTTTTAGACATTTTTCTAATGCGCTACAACTAAAAATAAAAAAAAAACGGAAATATCACATTTACATAAAGTTTTCAGACTTTACTCAGTACTTTTGTTTGGAAGCACCTTTGAACCGCGATTACTGCCTTGAGACTTCTTGGTGAATGAGGCTGCAAGCTGTACACCTGTAATTTTTATCCATTTAGAAATATAAGGCTGTAACTAACAAAATGTGACCAAAGGGAAGCGGTCTGAATAACTTTCCAAAGCACTGTACAATTCACATCGACACAGCTGCGGTGAAATTCTTTTTAAATCGCATATGTAGTTCACAGAAGAAAATAGACATTACACACACTGTTATTTCTATTATCTTATGTAATCATGATATTATTTGAGTATTTATTTATTTTATTTCATACTTAAAAAAAAAAAAAAAATTTATTATCATTAATAAGTGTCAATCAGTGGTATGCAAATACAGCTCAATATATAATTCTATAAAGCCATCAAATATCCCTCCACATGAAAAACTCCAAGCTAACAGCACCACTCACATACTGTCAGTGGTTTTTTCGTGAAAAATTGACCTTTATATTTGACTACCAGTCTGGTGCGTGTCAACTCCTCTAACTCCTCTACTGTGTCATTCATTCATAGTCCGAGGATATCACAGAGATGCAGACCGTTAATAATAAAATCTAACTTAATAAAGTCAAACCAGACTAGATAAGGCACAGAAGGCGGCAGCAAATTCTGATATTTTGAAACCAATGTTTTCTCTGGACCAATCACAATCATATATTTTGCAACCGCCCCTCAAGATCGAGCATGCAGGCAGGGTTGGACCCTGCAGAGCCAGAGCCCCTGATGGGAGACATAATCACACAAGGAAATACACAAAGCCGGCTAATGAGTAACTTGAGACCATGAACTCGCCGGTGGGATTCCGGGGGTCCCCCCACGCCAGCAGTGGCAGTACCATGGCAACTCTAGCTGTATAATCCCCTGGAGAGGGGGGTCACACTATGCTGACATCAGAGAGGGGGTATATGATGGTGGCCAGTGTGGCCCAAAATAATAGGGTCTGACTGCATCAGGACGATGCTTGGAATACGTCTTCTACGGGGGCTAAGTTGTGGGTGTTTCAGGGGAAAGGGTGAATCTGACCTCCATCCCTACAACGTGAAAAGTTATGATCAAATCTACCCATTTTTTTGCTCTGGCTTTTGCAGGCTTCTCATGACAGCTGCAACTGAACACACATTTGTAAAAAAGATCTTTCTTGAGATGTAGCTTCGGGATGGTGCACACTGTAATCCACAACTGGTCAAGGGAGACAAAGAGTCAGGCGACAAATATAGGAATGGATTACTAATATTGTTTTGGCTAAATATAATAATGCTTGCCTAATGTAATTTGGTAATGGCGAAGTAAAGAATCTCTGCATAAACTGCCTACATTCATCAAATATGAATTGATAATATGGAAAATAAGATAAACAGGATTTTTAAATAATAGATTTTTTTAATGGCTATATACAGATGAAGTCAGAAGTTTACTATACTGAAGTGGCTGTGCCTTTAAACAGCTTGGAGAATTCCAGAAAATGATGCATGGCTTAGAAGATCCTGAAGGCAAATAACCGTTATCTAAGGACTCTCATTTTCCAAGACTTAAGATTTTTTCTGCTCAACTGTGTCATTCCCAAATGTAACCACTTCTACTTATTACGCTCTCCGCACAGAACCCATAAAGAAACGAAATGAAACTCAAGTGGGCCTAAACTGTGTTTTCACAAAATATAGGTCTGCGTTATTGGCAACAAAATAATTTTAGTTTGTGCCTGTTTTGTATTTGCAAATAATGCGCATTTGTCAATTTCGAGCATATGCATTATTATTACTCCTTTAGGGACTCAGTCTATTTATTCTCAAATATTTTATGGGAAATTTAAGTATATCAGGTACAAACAATTCTCCTGATCAGATCTCTAATAACCAAAACAATTGAAGTTTTAAAACGATTCAAAGGATACTTGACAGAGCTAGAGCGAACAAACAATGACTAGAAGTATAGAAATCACCATGTCGCTTACAAGAGCCATTGACCTTTATGCAGTCCTATGACACGGCTGGAATTTAGCTAGGATAACTTAATACCTAGAGCTGCGGTGCTCCACTGAGGCATAGATATACAGATTCGTTATGACCTTCATCTGCAGGGGCCCAGCCAGAGGGCCCAGACCACGTGTGCACAATATAAACGTAAAGGACCCAGGACCCTATAGCCCGTAACGCACACCATGCTTAGCCGGAGGCAGAGCTGCGGCAAAGACCATTCAACGCAAGAACTGCACGGCTTAATCCGACCACGCAGTCTCGAAAGACAGTATCAAGCATGGTCACGGTAACCGCTGTCCACAATTCAATAACACACCTAGGATTAACAAGTATACTAGGATGAGTCAGTTAACGTCCCGAGCACAAAAATATCTAGCCAATATTTAGACTAAGTCTTGTTATAAGATCAGAGAACGATGAGATCAAGCCTAAGAAGCATCACAATGAAGCTAATGTTGTGTTGTGAATCTGAAAAGGATCTGTGTGTTGTAGCGGAAAGATCAAGATTGTGACGTTAAAGTCTCGAAGTCTTCTCACCCAACTCCAGCAACACTGCAAGCAGAGATTATAATAAGCTTCTTATTAGATACAGAACAGGATATCTGTTGTCAACCATCGTGCCAGCACACTGCCTACAATATACAACGTATGCTCTCGTACAAAGGCCAACAGACACGGCACCTATCAGCACCACCCTAGCAAGGTCTTCTTAAAACAGCTCAACTAACAGAAGGGTTGTGGAGTGAAAACAACAGCGAAGCAAGCAAAGGGGCGTAAAACAAGTTCATGCGCACGGCACACTGTGCGAATAAATATTTAGGTACCACTGTCCTAAAGAGACGACGCTACTAAGAGCGGCAAAGGTACCGCATGTGTCAGCAACTGCGACACTGCCATTGTAAATACCAAAAAAGCCTTGTTCTCACATAGCACTCTACGTGATTAGCGACTAGTGATCAAGACTCTTGCCATGCTATCATGGCTTGAAGCAATACATCTCTCTTTGGCTTGATAAGTGATCTATAGAGCCGAGCTAAGGACCCAGATACGTAGAACAGTCAAATCACAGCATAGTACTTGTCTCCCTCAACTAAGTTATAATAGATCGCGTTCTAAAGAAGCAGATGCAGCGTAGATGTTCAAGTGTTTCGTAGTACACGCCAACACTCTATCACAGCAATCATGACTGTTCACCAAAAGACATGTATGACAGTCTGAGTACTAGGTTCCACACACTGACTGAGCATAAAGCACGATATCTGGTAAAGAAAGGTATTTAACCGTAGTATGGAAGTCTAAGTGGGAACAGGCCACAATTCCCATTTAATAGCGCACTGAAATTGACCGTATATACAGCAAGAAGGTCTGTACAGGAGACTAGGGCGGACCACTATACGAACACGAGATAAGTGCGAATAAAGGCACAGATATAATCCATAGAAAACAGTTCCTGTCACATTCGCCATAGACGTAAGCATATGTTTCTAGCTTAATGAGTTACAGTATAAACTACAACAGTTCACATGCATCACTACTCACTAGCCAATAGGACGTTTGAAAGTCGCTACAGAATAAGAATCAGCATGATCATTTAGAAACGCATAGTGACACCCAAACTGCAGACTAATATAGCGAAAGCTGATTAAAAAGGATATGAGGTATGAACTGTAGTAACCTATTACATGGATGCCAGCTAGAAAATAACAGTAAATATATATGACTGGGAGACCCAATAGGAGACACTGATGGACATCTGATGAGAATTCTAAGTGTGTGAAATATGTACTAGATTCGTATGACACAATCACTTGCATGACAGGGTCATAGCCAGTACAAGCACACTAGATAGAGTATAGTTGAGAGGAACTAAAGGTCTAAAAGTTGGAGATGGTATTTGATCGGTAGGATATCCTCTAGTCACTTACACAGCTGCCAAAAAGAAGAGTATGTTTACAAAGCTGTGCATGGATCAGTATTAATTCGTGTATTATGACTATAGTACAAGCAATCCATGCCTGGGCAACTTCATTGAGGAATGTACTCCACTTGTCAAAAAGACAAGAGCTGCGTTAAAAGTAGGAATTAAATGAAGATTGAGCATTTGGCGATAATTGATGCACGTTAATGGATCGAGTGCTCTTAGTCATGTGTCAGGTAGATTTCTTATCCACCTCAAAATTATTGATCGATGAGTCCTTGAATAGAAGTACATCGTTTCGAGTTATCGTGGACGAGCTTGCTTGCCAGTATGTCTGCTTAACTAATGTGTGAGGACTGTAGTAAAGATATCTAACTTATACTGTGGTATGCGAATAAGTACTCACCGACGCTAAGGGGTTGTGTGCAGGTCAAGAGGTGTGTATGTGCGTTGGGCTTGTGAAGTGTTGGTATGGTTGTGGGTGCAGGAAATTCGAATTAGAGTAGTGTGTTTGTGTGTGTTGGTCTCGTGTTGTTTTGGCATTGTACTATATGATGGGTAGGAAGAAAGGCAGAGCCGGCCAGAGGACGTAGCAGAGTTGCTGTATAAAGAGGTGAGCTTGTGGCAAGAGCCTACAGCGACTCCGACAGTTACCGGAAACACCCTGTAGTTGAATATATTTGATGCCTAATAGCTATGACTGGATTGTAAAAGTGGTCTTGTCAGATCTTAATCTTTTAGAACATACGAGAAGGAATAGAAGACAGTATGTATGTAAAGCAACTCACACTTCTAGCTCTTGGGTAAATATAGGGAGACAATAGATGCCGTAGTACAGATAGTTGCAAAGAAGATAGAAGTAATGTGGTGGAGATATTTTACATGGGAAAGAAGTTTCTACATATCGAATGGACTCTCCTTAGACTGACAATGAAAAGCAGGTGGTATGCATGATCGAGGAGAGGACCACACGAGATCAGCAGAGTTGGTCACACTAAAAGCTTGAAGCGGTCCAAAATACGTAAACCAAAAGACATAGGCCCAAGTGACAGTCATAAGTATTATGAGAAATCGATCATTAATCTTAATCAAAAGATAATTTCTATTTCGATTCGGCTACTATGCCTAAACAAAACCATTGGCCTTATTCAATAATTTCTCTCGGTTTTGTAGGTGCCTTAGCTAAGAGGAAGAGGAAAGAGTGATCAACCTAGACAGCACATCACGTCTATCATGTAAAATATTATCTGGCATAGTGTTAACAGCATAAAGTCTAGTGTTATCAAATAATCGAATAGAACCTGCAAAATTGGACTGGAGGACAGAAGTGAAGATCATGGTTAACTGGCCAAGAAAGATGAGGCGAATAAACGACATTGTTTTCAAATATCCAAGTTTAAGTCTGGATTTTCAGCAAGAGGGGTAAATTGACTGGAACGTGTATATCTCAATTGATAATGTGTTACTAAATTACTACTATCAAAAATATTAAACAAGAATCACTAGACGGAATGATCGATAAGAAAATAAACTGTACGAATAGCCAATATTAATATCACAACACGCTCCGTTGAAATAAAATACTTTGGAGTATCTCATCGAATCATAACAAGCATTAAGTCGTCATAGGGCAGGGGAGACAAATGCTCAAATCCGTTAGAAGCTGTAGGAATAATCCGCAAAGATTCTAAGGAGAATTAGATAATGTACTTGCTGGAGAAATTACCAAGTTCAAGCAGTGGCATCAGAATCATTTTTTCAGTCAATGAATATATATGAGATGTAGGTAGTGGTAGAAAACAGAATAAGGTATAGGTGGAGATGCATCCTTTGTACAAAAAAGCGAGTACACAACTCCACACGAGTTTAGAATATCAAATATTCTAAACAATACGTGTACTGAACATATTTAATAATATGAATTGGTACAGTCAAAGTTGAAATCCGACAGTGATGTGAATATATACTTAAGTGATTATATCGGCTATCGATAACTATTTGATGAGAACCGCAAATAGAGTTATATACACAAACTTTGCACGTGGGATACAATCCACTAAGTAATACGACAAGACTATTACGCTGTATCTTAACGCCATAGGCCCAAAAAAGAGAGGTGTGTAGAGTATCGACGGTCTTGGCGAGTGCAAACTAATACATTTCTTCACAACCTACTAGAGACAGCATTTGAGACACCTCACGTATGCACTTCTGGGCTGTAATAGTCTCGAAGACTACTAGATACTAGGCAAGTTTGCTCAAGACTGCTTCATGAACAAATGAGTGAGATGGCTGTTACATAATGTAATTGATTATAATATGTATTAAATATAAAGTTAATGAATAGATAAGTTTCTCAACATGTAGAACTATTTCCTGTTCTGCTGGGAAATGGTGAGCACTTTTGATCTGACTTTTGCAGTGAGTCGATTGAGGAGCGCGTAGTTTGATCACAAGAGACTGAAATGATGATAAATGAAATACAGTATTGGAATATAGGTAGGCAATAATAGTATTTGAGAGTATCTAGGCAAAAGGTACGAATACATCTTAGAGATGAGACTTGAGACTAATGTGTGCAATAATAAATAAAATTATAGAAACCTTTTATAGAATAAAATGGATTTCACATGGCTCGTTATGTCTTGATATGTTCTGATTTGTCTCTGATATCGACTACCAGAATTGTTTAACACTAGAAGCATATCTCTGAGCGAGACGTAAACAAGACCCAGAGTGAGCTATAAAGTGAGAAATGCTTCATCTTGAACATTGCAGTATATCTTGGTATTAAGATAGTAGAGGAGCTTCTCACGTCATATAAAACCTCATTGTGGGCATCGTGTGTAATATCCAAGGCATACGTGTTCAGCTTTTAGAGGAAAAGCAAATTCTAAATATATTACATACTCGAATGGGACGTCCAAATTGAGAACATGAGGACATTCTTTGCTGCTCAGCGTGTTGTTGCTATCTGGTTGTTATGGCTAGGCGCTATAGTGGTAATCCTTTTAGATATAGATCACAAGAAATGGGTCTCTGTACTCCAAAATTGAGGTCCCTTCAATAAATATAATGTACAAAGGGCCTAAGAACAGGCTTCTATTTTGTTTGAACTAATGTATAATTAATTGCGGTTGGATGACTTCTACGTAGCTAACTGTTTGCAAAGATGAAATAATTCATCATAGAAAATATAATGTTATATCTAAGTGTTTAAACGTTTGATTTATGATAACTAGGGAAAGAATAGTTTTAGAAGGTCTGTTATACTAACAATAGAGAGCTCTATGACACGCATGATAAACCAATCATGTAACTAGTTGTGCAATGTCTCTGAAATCCGGATCATAAACCTAGTCCAGTTAATAATGGGGTGAGACGATAGCAAAGTAATAGGAAAAGCACGAGATTTCCTCATAGCATCGCATGTATTGTAAATCTCAGAAGTCAGAGCAAAGGCACTGACCATGCGCTCTCTCTAACAGTACGCAGCTAAGTCTTGTGCCCTTAACAGAACATCTGAGTACACGCGTATGGACGCCAATTAAACCTAGGCAGTTCGAGCTATCCACTTGTGAGCTAATTAACAGAAAGTTCAGACGACAGTAGCCTGACCATTCAGACATGCTTGCCTTGCAACTGGAGCCACGCTTATCTGCCTTCCTTGTATCAGAGGCTTCATCGTGTCACGTCGCTTTGCACATTGATATCAGAGGCTAGATCCCGTCACCTTGCCCTTAACCTTGAAGTAGACTAGCTCATCCTTGGTCACTATACCCTCATACGATGGAAGCACTGCCCTGCAAAATAGGCTGCGTAGTTCCGGACTTTTAAGCCCACGCATGCGCACCGTGTGCGCCCTTATCCAATGCACGGAGGCAGCCGACTGCCCTGCACCTTGCAAATCTGAGTCACCTAGCACACGATCCGTCGCGTAGTTCTAAACTCTGCACGTCTAACCTCACGTATGCCCTAACTGAGCTAGCACGCTAAAGCACTCTGTAGAGATCTCAGAACCGGCCTTGTGGCCTTTAAGAGATGACAGGATAACCACGACTCTTGCTCTAATTCAAGCAGACAGAGATTACCACAGCGCTCGTCGCCCTTGTCAAGAGCTAAGAGTGTTGATCGTCCTGGCTGGTCCCATTAACAATTAGGAAGATAGCAAGTGACTACGCTGGCGCACATAAGTTAGGATGAGCACGGCACGGCCTTGGCCTCCTACAACGACAGAGCACAGAACGGGACCCACGGCGTCGCTGTGCATACTGATCGTCACGAGGGCGATGCGTACGCCATATACCCCGTAACTGGAGCCTATGCTCGCATTGCCTTTCGAACCCACTTAGACAGCCAGCAAAGTCATCGAAACACGGCTCGTTCAAAGTAGGAAGAACCAGCGTCAGCCTTAGGCCTTAGAAAGAGGCCTTCGTCGGGAGCTTGAGGGAAACAAGTTTGGAGAAGGGGTGCACAGCCCTTGCCACCTATAAGACGAGTCCAACGATCCTGACTCATTGAACCAGAAGAAGTGACCAAACGTCGTCCTCTGAGCAAGAGGCACGAGGCACTACACATGACGCCTTTCTGTAAAAAACGTAGGACTAGCTGAGCAGACCACCTGGAGCCCCACTGTTTTAACTCGACTAGAGAATGCACTTGCCTTCTTTAAAACCAGCAGGGCCAAGCACACCCTAATCCCCTGTGTCAGACGCAGCAGACCATTAGCTCTGGTTATAGGATGGGATCACGAGCCGTAAATGCGCACTGCCTCCACCAGAGGCCAATAGCATAGTGCCGACTGTCAACACGTTTTGGCCCTGGATGACGAGAATAAGCAATGCATCACGCCGGCTGTTTTGGTCACAATGAAGGTAGCGCCTGAGCCTGTGCACCTATGAGCACACATATAGCAGTCCCGACAAGCGCGAATTGTCCTCTATAAACACGAGGACAGACAGCACCTCATCCAACTGTTAACATAGAGCAGCCAAGACATGTGACTCTCATAACAAGGCAGCCAACGGAGCTCTATTGACACGAACATTGTGATTGCTACGAAAGGAAAACTATCAGCCTGTGCTCGGAATAACTAGAGACGTCGCACATGCACCTGACGTCCTCACAGAGATCAGCAGACACATCGCCCTAAGCAGAGCAGACTCTCACCTCCTCTCTGAATTGTATAAGCAGAGAGGCACACCCTCAGACACTAAGCACAGGCAACACGAGGTCGCCGATTGGCCTATATAAGCAGAAGCAGGACACCAGTTTAATGCCTGCCTTAGATCAAACAACACTCATTGGCCTCTGAGCAAAGAGAGCAGCGTGCTAGCATTGTGCCGTATCGAGTAGCAGCAAGCTATTCAGGTAGCCTATCGAGCAGGGATAGAGGAAACACGACACGATAAATATGTTAACAAGCTTAAAGACTTATATCATGCAGCATGAATACTTGGCAACATAACCGTAAAGTAAGAATTCACTAGTAGCCTACGGCCTCACGAGACTCGGTCGATGAGATTAGATCGGAGCCAGTCCAGGTTCAGTCCGCGCCACCCTGGGTTGTGTCCTCTCACAGATGCCTACACATAGTGCGCTTACATGGATGTAACAAATCATCTCTATGATCAACTACAACTCGAAATACTCAGCTCTATAAGGAAGGCGTGAAGGTGCTGCTGTGTATGGGTCATGATGTGTGGCGTTGTGCGTGCCCCTATTTTGGAAACTGTCGCGCCTATTGTCCGCGATACCAGCTCTATTTAACAAGCCTGGGAAGCCACTCTCCGTTATGTATTCCATCGTGAGATAAGCCAACGGACTCTTGGTAACCTGAACAGGTGACCGAGTACCATAGAGCCATCACGACAACGGCGAGGTGTATGAGCACACTGGACACCCAAACTTGTTCGCAAGACCTAATTATACATACCACGTAGCGCCCGCAGCCTAATCTTAAGGTCATTGCGAAGCATCACGTTCACAGCAGACAGATTAATGGACACAAGACACATTTCGAGCTACATGGGCACCAACCGTAACATTCTTTGCCTCGATCTGCACAATATCCGATTCACCGAACGTAAGGCTCAACGGGAGTAACAATGACCTAATCACGAGCCCCTCCACTATCGCTACAAGCGTACTAAAGAACGAATGTAATCGTAGTCATATATCGCAGCAACAGAAAGGTGCGTCAGTTCAGACTCACAAGACAAAAAGAAACATATCACTAGATGACAGGAAACTCTCACCGGATCTCTGTCACATACGAACGCGTGGCAAGACTCCTTACGAATGCTGTTTAAATACTCGGCCTTTGGTTATCGGACAGGAGGTCGTACAGTTAGCGCCTAGGGTTAGTACTAAGATGACATGCTATGCGCCTGCGATGTACAACTCATACGGACTTTGAGACGCACAGAGTTACAAGTGTAGTCAAAATTGCGGTACAGGCGCAAAGATGTGTTTCGGTGATCCTCTGGCAAGGTAAAATTTGCTGGAGGGATATCTATTGCAGGGTTTCACTCTTGAGGCTGAAACGGCTTTTGATTATAACAGATATGATGGTGTGCTTCTATTATAGCTGCGGGCGATTTCAATCCTGATCAATTCTCTACGCAAAGATAGATCAATGCTCATCATACTGTATCGATCAGTACGGACACTGTCCTGTGACAATCGTGCTTCTTCGAACTGTCCTCCACGCACGCTCTAAGATGGACCAAGTCACCATAATACATCACTTACGGGCGCACAAGACAGAGGAAGATTACGATAGTTGTACAAAATGGCGATGATAAAAGCATGCTATTCAAAAGACGGAGTCAGACCATGCATGACACGGCGTTACGCCTGCCGAATGTATAACAGCTCAAAGGGCTAGAGAAACGGTTCGACATACGAATCACGTTTTTAGGAGAGACACAAATCTTGATTATGAATAAGACCTAGTGTATTAGCTCGTGGTCGACTGACTGTGCAGCTAAACGATATTCCCTCCCCGATCTAATCCAAGAATAATACAGCTCCAAAAGGTCAAATCTGAGTCGGCTTTCTATTCCGCAACAAAGCCTCCTCATAACGGTGCTAATAACTTTACCTAGTAACCTGACGATTCTATCTGCAAGAATTCCCTGCGGCTTCGGTCGACTCGTTGGCTAGCTGAGCAAGATAGGAAAGGAGTGTACTGCTAGCTTGCATAACAGGATGACAGATGATTATTCCTTATCTAGTGACACATCCGTTATGTCAATAAGAGGTGCTGGGTAGCCTCTCTTTCCTACCTGACAGTAGAGGTGCTGGGTAGCCTCTCTTTCCTACCTGACAGTAGAGGTGCTGGGTAGCCTCTCCTTCCTACCTGACAGTAGAGGTGCTGGGTAGCCTCTCTTTCCTACCTGACAGTAGAGGTGCTGGGTAGCCTCTCTTTCCTACCTTACAGTAGATGGTAGCGTTGATCCAGGCCAGTCTTCTACTCAGGTGATTCAGCTTCTCAGCAAATACCTTCTGACTCTTCAGCAGCTCCTCCAAGATGTCTGGTCTCTAACATGGACAAGAAAGGGTGTGACACAAAGACATGCCTCGTAAAAAAGGACAAATATTTATAGCACTGTAATAAACAAGAGTGTTGATTCAGACCGTTAACGTACACATAAACCCAGGACCTAACCACTGGTCATGTTTCCTACTAAGAGAAAAAATATCACAGAAAGTTTAACTAGAAAAAAAAAAAAAACTGCCACACTGGTGTCAATAGATCATGACTATTATACTAAAACATAATATAAAATAACATTACACGAATACAACTATTAGGTTATACAATAATATAAATGGTTTTGTGTAGTTTATACTACCATTATACAGTACCTATTGCATTAAAACATAGTAGATAGTATTAGCAGTAGTATTAAATACTACATTATATACTGCAATAGACTTTACTGACTATGATTAAGGCCCAGTGTTTTTGGTTGATCGTGTCACATACCTTGAATTTTAACCTCTATTTAAAGCCTTTTTCCAGAAATGAGAATTACACCAAAAATGAAAGTTTACAACAACAAAAAAACGTTCAAATAAAAGGTTAAAAATCATGTGACAAAACACATGACCCTAACTATGATACATAACAGATTGATAACACGGACAGTGTATTTAGTCTGCTGGGCCCAGATTGAGAACACGGACAGTGTATTTAGTCTGCTGGGCCCAGATGAGAGACCGCGACAGTGTATTTAGTCTGCTGGGCCCAGATTGATAAGCCGGACAGTCGTATTTAGTCTGCTCGGGGCAACGGCTCTCTTCTTCTGTTCTTCAGAACAACAGATATTCCCCGTACATGGACACTTATACTAATTTTAAACTATTATACTTAACAGTTAGATAAATTGATGATAAAGTAGTTATTGGATCTTTCTGGATTGGGCAGCGTTGCCATCTAAACAGAACGCTGATAATGTCTCTTATAACAGATGTAGTAATAGAGTGGTGGTGTGTATTTACCTTGCTGGACAGCTGCCTACGTCTTTCATCTTCCTCCGTTCTATCTCCTTCAGAGCCATCAGCGTTTCCATGGACAGTATCGTGACGAATGCCTCGCGATCATTCTTGACCGTACAAGGTTGTGTACCACATCTTTTAGTGACAAATACATTGCAGGTTACCACTGCAACAACGTGTCAATAACCGGCCTATCATACTCCAGATTAGGCAGTGTGTTCCGCTCCCGTGACTGTAGTGAACAAGTCGTCAGGACAAATGAAGTTGGATCTGACAATGTGTGCTCTCGACTCTAGTGAAGCAACAAGTGAGCTTTGAGTATAATAGCCCACTTACGGTGTACCTCTCGCGACAGTAGCGGTTACACAGCTTAGTGACATATACATCCAGCATTGCGCCATCTGTTAGCTATAA
Organism: Salvelinus sp. IW2-2015; assembly: GCF_002910315.2. NCBI lineage: Eukaryota > Metazoa > Chordata > Actinopteri > Salmoniformes > Salmonidae > Salvelinus > Salvelinus sp. IW2-2015. The sequence continues at coordinate 188,909 of NW_019942923.1, read as the reverse complement.
CGATTGCCTTCATCTTGAGACAGCATCTAAATACAGTGACATGTACACAGCTTAGTGACATATACAGTTAGCGCGTACACAGCTTAGGACAGTCGTAGTGACGAGTGTGAGGTCATCCAATGAATGAACACACAGAGCTCCTAAATATCCAAGAGTGGAGCGGAAGCAACGCGTAGAGTGATACACAATGAGGAACTTAGACTCGAGTCCATACAGTTAGCGGTACACACGTCTGCGACGAGCGACCAATAGCACTAACGATACACAGTCTAATTGTGAGTGATCATACACACGGGTGTAGCTATGGTGAGCTTCCTATCACAGCTTAGTACATAGCCTACTATCTCTCGCCATATGCCCTGCCTATACTCTGCTCCAGTGGAGAACCCTAGCCATTACATCCTAACTCTCCGTGCTCATTACAACTGTCTCAGTACACAGCTTAGTACATACTTTTTACGTCACGTCTGAGTGCATATATGACGTGAGCTGTCATCCAGCCGCGGCAGTGTGACGCCTCCTAGTGAACTCATTAACCCAACCAGCTGCATCACACTAACAGCTTAGTGACATATACAGTAGCAGTACACACTTAGTGACATATACAGTAGCGGTACACATCTTAGTGAATATACAGTGACGGTACACATCTTAGTGACATATACAGTAGCAGGTACACATCTTAGGATATACAAGTAGCAGTACACAGCTTGTGACATATACAGTAGCAGTACACAGCTTAGTGACATATACAGTAGCGTACACAGCTTAGTGACATATACAGTAGCAGTACACAGCTTAGTGAAATACAGTACAGACACATCTTAGTGAAATGACGAGTACACACAAGATCTAGTAGCATATGTGGTAGCATAGTGCAGATTACAGTAGCAGTGAATCACAGCTTAGTGACATATACAGTAGCAGGTACACAGCTTAGTGACATAACAGTAGCAGTACACATCTTAGTGAATATACAGTAGCTGGTACACACTTAGTGACATATACATGGCCGGTACACATCTTAGTGACAATATACAAGTAGCTACACATCTTAGTGACATATACAGTAGCAGTACACATCTTAGTGACATATAAGTAGCAGACACCTAGACGTTAAAGTACGACACAGCTTAGTGACATAATACAGTAGCGGTACACATCTTAGTGACATATACAGTAGGTACACATCTTAGTGACATATACAGTAGCAGTACACAGGCTAGTGACAATATACAGTAGCGTACACAGCTTAGTGACATACGTGAGTTACCAATAGTAAGAAACTCTACCGTAGCATATCAGTCACTAGCTTAGTGACATTACAGAGCGAGTACACATCTTAGTGACAAAACAGTAGCGCGTACACATCTTAGTGACATATACAGTAGCGGTACACAGCTTAGTGACATATACAGTAGCAGTACACTCTTAGTGACATATACAGTAGCGGTACACATCTTAGTGACATATACAGTAGCGGTACACACTTAGTGACATATACAGTAGCAGGTACACAGTCTTAGTGACATATACAGTAGCGGTACACAGCTTAGTGACATATACAGTAGCGTACACAGCTTGGACATATACAGTAGCGGTACACATCTTAGTACATATACAGTAGCGTACACATCTTAGTGACATATACAGTAGCGGTACACAGCTTAGTGACATATACAGTAGCGGTACACATCTTAGTGACATATACAGTAGCGGTATCACATCTTTAGTGACATCAGTACAGTAGCGGTACACATCTTAGTACATATACATGTAGCGGTACACAGTTCTTAGTGACAATACAGTAGCGGTACACAAGCTTAGTGACATATACAGTAGCGGTACACATCTTAGATGACATATACAGTAGCGGTACACATCTTAGTAGATCACATACAGTAGCGGTACACAGCTTAGTGACATATACAGTAGCGGTACCACACACTTAGTGACATATACAGTAGCGGTACACAGCTTAGTGACATATACAGTAGCGGTACCACATCTTAGTGACAGTATACAGTAGCGGTACACATCTTAGTGACATATACAGTGCGGAGCGGATCTACGTGTGAAGTGGACATACGCCAGTAGCGTACACAGCTTAGTGACATATACAGTAAGCGGTACACATCTTAGTGACATATACAGTAGCGGTACACAGCTTAGTGACATATACAGCGCATTCGGAAAGTATTCAGAGCCCTTGATGTTTACCACATTTTGTTACGTTACAACCTTATATTATAAAATGGATTCCCCCTCAATCTACACACAATATCCCATAACGACAAAGCAAAAACAGGTTTAGACATTTTTTCTAATGCGCTACAAATAAAATAAAAAAAAAACGGAAATATCACATTTACATAAGTTTTCAGACCTTTTACTCAGTACTTTGTTGAAGCACCTTTGACAGCGATTACTGCCTTGAGACTTCTTGGGTATGAGGCTGCAAGCTTGGTACACCTGTATTTATTTAATCCATTTTAGAATATAAGGCTGTAACCTAACAAAACGTGGAAAAAGGGGAAGGGGTCTGAATACTTTCCAAATGCACTGTACATTCACATCGACACAGCTGGGTGAATTCTTTTTAAATCGCCATAGTAGTACAGAACAGGAAATAGACATTACACATTCACTGTTTATCTATTTATTATTGTATTCATATGATTTATTATTGTAGTATTTATTTATTTTTTATTTCATACTTTAAAAAAATATTTATTCATTATATAAGTGTCAGATCATGTATGCAAATACAGCTCAATATATAATTTCTATAAAGCCAATCAAATAGTCCTCACATTGAAAACTCCAAGCTAAACAAAGCACACCTCACATACTGTCAAGTGTTTTTCGTGAAAGTATTTGACATTTATATTTGACTACCAGTCTGGTGCTGTAGTCAACTCCTCTAACCTCCTCTAACTGTGTCATGTCATTCATGTCCGCAGGATATTCCTACAGAGATGAAGACTACAGTTAATAAATAAAATATAACTTAGATAAAGTCAACCAGACTAGATACAGGCTACAACAGGCAGCAAAATTCTGATATTTTGACACCAATTGTTTTTCTCTGACCAATCAAAATCATATATTTTGCACCGCCCCCTCAAGATTCGGAGCATGCCAGGCAGGGTTGGACCTGCAAAGCCAGAGCCCCCTGATGGGAGACATAATAAACAAGGAAATACACAAAGCTGCTAATGAGAACCTTGAGACCTTGTACCTAGCCGGTGGGGATTCCGGTGGGGTGCCCCCCACCCAGGCAGTGGCAGTACTGGCAACTCTAGCTGTAGTAACCCATGGAGAGGGGAGGGGGGTCACACTCTGACATTCAGAGAGGGGGTATATTATTGTGGCCCGTGTGGCACAAAATCAAAGGTCTGACTGCACAGAGATGCTTGGGAATACGGTCTCTACGGGGGATCATGTTGTGGGTGTTTCAGGGGAAAGGGGTGTATCTGACCTCCATCACCTAGCACGTGACAATGGTTAATCAAATCTACCCATTTTTTTTGCTCTGTTTTGCAGGCCTTCTCATACAGCTGCAACTGTACACACATTTGTAAAATCAAGATCTTTCTTGAGATGAGCTCTGGGATGGTGCAACTGTATCCCACAACTGTTGCGAGGGAGACAAAGATGTCAGGGACAATATAGGATGGATTACAATAATTGTTTGCTAAAATAATAATTGCTTGCCATAATGTAATTTTGGTAATGGCGAGAGGTAAAAATCCTCTGCATAAACTGCCTACATTACTCCAAATATGAATTGCTAAATATGGAAAATAAGATAAACAGGATTTTTTAAATATATAGATTTTTTTAATGGCTATATACAGATGAAGTCAGAAGTTTACATACATTAAGTTGGCTGTGCCTTTAAACAGCTTGGAGAATTCCAGAAAATGATGTCATGGCTTTAGAAGATTCTGATAGGCAAATAACCGTTATCTAAAGGACTCTCATTCCAAGACTTTAAGATTTTCTGCTCAACTGTGTTCATCCCAAATGGTACCCTATTTAGTGCACGACGTTATAGGGTTCTGGTCAAAAGTAATTGGACTAAAAATTGGGGGGAAAAAGGTGTCATTTGGAATAAATACCAAATATAACTTTAAAGAAAAGACAGTCCAGCACACTGCCAATATAAAAGCTGTTAAAGACAGATACGTAGACAGTCCAGCACACTGCCAATATAAAAGCTGTTAAAGACAGATAATCGAAGCATTTAAAAATACTTTTGGCACATATTTCATGGTAGGAAAGTGTGTGGGTGCAAAAATTTTACAACTGCTATATCAATGCCAGCTCTGCCTGTCTTCCCTCACATTACACACACACACCACAACACACACACACACACAACACACACACACACCACAACACAGACCACACACACACACACACACTCTCTCGTTCAGTATATAGGTACAAGACCTTGGACAATCACCCTCCTAGTATCGCCTGTTATTGTCTGATCATTTGAGAAAAGGATGTCCTGCACTGCAGTTGCCAATATCCCATGTTCTATTAAAGCCTTTACGCATCTGTCTTTAACAGTTTTATATTGGCAGTGTGCTGACTGTCTACGTTCTGTTACGTTTATATTGAGTGTGCTGGACTGTCTACGTATCTGTCTTAACAGCTTTTATATTGGCAGTGTGCTGGACTGTCTAGTATCTGTCTTTAACAGCTTTTATATTGGCAGTGTGCTGGACTGTCTACGTATCTGTCTTTAACAGCTTTTATATGGCAGTGTGCTGGACTGTCTACGATCTGTCTTTAACAGCTTTTATATTGGCAGTGTGCTGGACTGTCTACGTATCTGTCTTTAACAGCTTTTATATTGGCAGTGTGCTGGACTGTCTACGTATCTGTCTTTAACAGCTTTTATATTGGCATGTGTGTGGACTGTCTACGTATCTGTCTTTAACAGCTTTTATATTGGCAGTGTGCTGGACTGTCTACGTATCTGTCTTTAAAGCTTTTATTGGCAGTGTGCTGGACTGTCTACGTATCTGTCTTTAACAGCTTTTATATTGGCAGTGTGCTGGACTGTCTACGTATCTGTCTTTACAGCTTTTATATTGGAGTGTGCTGGACTGTCTACGTATCTGTCTTTAACAGCTTTTATATTGGCAGTGTGCTGACTGTCTACGTATCTGTCTTTACAGCTTTATATTGGAGTGTGCTGGACTGTCTACGTATCTGTCTTTAACGCTTTTATTGGCAGTGTGCTGGACTGTCTACGATCTGTCTTTAACAGCTTTTATATTGGCAGTGTGCTGGACTGTCTCGTATCTGTCTTTAACAGCTTTTATATTGGCAGTGTGCTGGACTGTCTACGTATTGTCTTTAACAGCTTTTATATTGGCAGTGTCTGGGACTGTCTACGATACTGTCTTTAACAGCTTTTTTATTGGCAGTGTGCTGGACTGTCTACGTATCTGTCTTTAACAGCTTTTATATTGCAGTGTGCTGGACTGTCTACGTATCTGTCTTTAACAGCTTTTATATTGGCGAGTGTGCTGGACTGTCTACGTATCTGTCTTTAACAGCTTTTATATTGGCCAGTGTGCTGGACTGTTACGTATCTGTCTTTACAGCTTTTATATTGGCAGTGTGCGACTGTTTTTTCCGCCCCCCCTACG
>NW_019942923.1:179849-183212 GCF_002910315.2 Salvelinus sp. IW2-2015 | reverse complement strand
GTCTACGTATCTGTTTTAACAGCTTTTATATTGGCAGTTCTGCTGGGACTGTACATTACGTATTTTGTCTTTAACAGCTTTTATATTGGCAGTGTGCTGGACTGTCTACGTATCTGTCTTTAACAGCTTTTATATTGCAGTGTGCTGGACTGTCTACGTATCTGTCTTTAACAGCTTTTATATTGGCAGTGTGCTGGACTGTCTACGCATCTGTCTTTAACAGCTTTTATATTGCAGTGTGCTGGACTGTCTACGTATCTGTCTTTAACAGCTTTTATATTGGCAGTGTGCTGGACTGTCTACGTATCTGTCTTTAACAGCTTTTATATGGCAGTGTGCTGGACTGTCTACGTATCTGTCTTTAACAGCTTTTATATTGGCAGTGTGCTGGACTGTCTACGTATCTGTCTTTAACAGCTTTTATATTGGCAGTGTGCTGGACTGTCTACGTATCTGTCTTTAACAGGCTTTATATTGGCAGTGTGCGCTGGACTGTCTACGTATCTGTCTTTAACAGCTTTTATATTGGCAGTGTGCTGGACTGTCTACGTATCTGTCTTTAACAGCTTTTTATATGCAGTGTGCTGGACTGTCTACGTATCTGTCTTAACAGCTTTTATATTGGCAGTTGTGCTGGACTGTCTACGTATCTGTCTTTAACAGCTTTTATATTGGCAGTGTGCTGACTGTCTACGTATCTGTCTTTAACGCTTTTATATTGGCAGTGTGCTGGACTGTCTTTCTTTAAAGTTATATTTGGTATTTATTCCAAATGACACACTTTTTCCCCCCAATTTTTAGTCCAATTACTTTTTGACCAGAACCCATATAACGTCGTGCACTAAATAGTAAGGTACCATTGGGATGAACACAGTTGAGCAGAAAATCTTAAAGTCTTGGAATGAGAGTCCTTTAGATAACGGTTATTTGCCTATCAGAATCTTTAAAGCCATGACATATTTCTGGAATTCTCCAAGCTGTTTAAGCACAGCCAACTAATGTGATGAGTCCAGCACACTGCCAATATAAAAGCTGTTAAAGACAGATACGTAGACAGTCCAGCACACTGCCAATATAAAAGCTGTTAAAGACAGATGCGTAAAGGCTTTAATAGAACATGGGATATTGGCAACTGCAGTGCAGGACATCCTTTTCTCAAATGATCAGACAATAACAGGCGATACTAGGAGGGTGATTGTCCAAGGTCTTGTACCTATATACTGAACGAGAGGTAGGTGTGTGTGTGTGTGTGTGTGTGTGTGTGTGTGTGTGTGTGTGTGTGTGTGTGTGTGTGTGTGTGTGTGTGTGTGTGTAATGTGGAGGAAGACAGGCAGAGCTGGCATTGATATAGCAGTTGTAAAATGTTTTGCAGACCCACACACTTTCCTACCATGAAATATGTGCCAAAAGTATTTTTTAAATGCTTCGATCCTTCCTGACAACGAGAGGAAAGAAGTGATTAAATGACTCATCTATTTGGTTTGGGAACTCACTCCTGAAGAACGAGAGAGGAATGTGGTACAGCAGATAGATCACAGGATAGACCCCTACATGAAGAAGAGGAGGATGATGATGAGGAGAGGACCACACGTGATCAGAGTGGCAATAACAAGGAACGCCAAAATACCAAAAGACTAGGCCTAAAGTCATTTATAAGGAGATCATACAAAATGTTCTCTCAGGATTCTTTTTGTTGAATATGTAAAACATGTGTATGTTGGTTTGATGTGTATGAGGAAGAGGAAGAGGAGCCAGACGCACACCTGGAAGTAAAATTATTCATGGCAAATGTTGACCAGCATGCACCTGTTAAGAAACGAACAGAACCCTGGATTGACGATGAATTGAAACATTGTAGAACTCAAAGAAATGATGCAAAAGACTTGTGTCAAACAAGTCAGGCTGCTCAGCTGATTGGTTGACGTACTGTACATTGATAAATGTTGTTACTAAATGTAACAACAAGAATAAAGTATATTAGCAAACCGAAGATAAATGACATAAAACACAAAGGGGGAAAAAAATACTTTGGAGTATCTTAAATGATATCATGGGCAGAAAACCCAATCTCCGTTGAAGCTGATTTTGTCAAGGACGGATCATTTATAGGAAAACCATTCCATATTGGCAATCATTTCAATGATCACTAGGACAGTGGAAAAACACAGAAGTGAAATGACAACATTGAACCATCATAATTTTGTATAAAATATCTATACCTACTATTTTGAATTTGGTCAGGTCAGTGTGGGAGAGGTGGGAAAACTATTGTTATGCATCGATAATGATGAGCCACCAGGTATAAACAACCTTCACGGGAAACTAAGAATAGAACAGACTATTCGCTGTATCTTTAACCAAAGCCTAAAGGAGAGTGTGTGTGTGTACACAGGCTTGGTAGGAAGCTAAAGTAATTCCACAACCTAAAAATAGCAAAAGCACCCTTTGCTGGCTCTGAAAGCCGCCCAATCACAGTTTGCTGCCTGATAAAGAGAATTGTGTTTAAAAATAATAATTTAAAAAAATAGCTTTGTATTTGTTCAAAGAGAACAAGTTACCTACTGACTTTCAGTATGCATTTAGAGAAGGGCACTCAATATGACACAGATGACTGATGATTGGTTAAAATAAATGGATAATAAGATAATAGTTGGAGCTGTATTGTAGGACGTCATAACTGACTTAACTAGTTAAATAAAATTAAAAAATTAAAAAAAAGATTTTAATGCAGCCTTTGATGTTATTGATCATAAATTGTTATTGAAGACACTCACTAACTAATAGACCCCAGAGAGAGTTCATAAATGGAAGCTTCTCTAACATCAGATATGTACAGTGTGGGATCCTTCAGTCCAATTGCCTTGGGCTGTTAATTTATCGAGGCAAGTCAGTTAAGAAACAAATTCTAATTTACAATGACGGCCTAGCTCGGCCAATTTGCCCAGCGTTGTCTGGGTTTGGCAGGGGGTAGGTCATCCTTGTAAATAAGAATTGGTTCTTACCTGATTTGCCTAGTTAAATAAAGGTTGACATTTTTTTTTTTTTATAATGTATAAATGGTGTGACTATTGAGCAAGTTGAGGAAGATAATCATCATGGTCAATTCATATTGGCAAAGTTGTTAAGATCGGGAGAAGTATGTCTGTTATAAAAAAAGATGGTCTGTGCTTGACACGTTGATCAGCTGTACTAGTTGTTCAAGCTCTGATCTTGTCCCATCTTGATTACTGTCAGGTAATATGGTCAGGTGCAGTAAAGAATGACCTAGCAAAGCTGCAGTTGTCTCAAAACAGAGCAGCACGCCTTGCCCTTAACAGAGCAGCACGCCTTGCCCTTAACAGAGCAGCACGCCTTGCCCTTAAC
>NW_019942923.1:176951-178964 GCF_002910315.2 Salvelinus sp. IW2-2015 | reverse complement strand
TGAGGCAGCAACGCCTTGCCCTTTAACAGGCAGCAGAGCAGCACACCTTGCCCTTAACAGAGCAGCACACCTTGCCCTTAACAGAGCAGCACGCCTTGCCCTTAACAGAGCAGCACACCTTGCCCTTAACCGTACACACAGAACTAACAACATGCATGGCAGTCTGCATAACCAAATAACACACAGCTCAGACCCCCATAGATACCCCATCAGACATGCCACCAGGGGTCTGTCTCTTCACAGTCCACAAGTCCAAAAACAAATTCACAACAACACACAGTATTATGCAGAGCCATGATCACATGTTACTCCCTTCGCAGTATTATACAGAGCCATGATCTCATGGAAGTCCCTTCACAGTATTATACAGAGCCATGATCTCATTGAACTCCCTTCGCAGTATTATACAGAGCCATGATCTCATTGAACTCCCTTCGCAGTATTATACAGAGCCATGAACTCATGGAACTACCTTCCATCTCCAATTACACAGTAAACAGCAAAATGACCTAAAGCCACTCCATCACTTAAAGACATGAAGGTCAGTCAATCCAGAACAGAAAGTTGCGTCAAGTTCAGCAGCAAAAACCATCCAGCGCTATGATGAAACTCTCATGAGGACTGCCACAGGAAAGGAAGACCCAGAGTTACCTCTGCTGCAGAGGATAACTTCAGTAGACTTAACAGCCTCAGAAATTGCAGCCCAAATAAATGCTTCACAGAGTTCTGTCGTGGAAAATTGCAAGATTATGTTATAATGCTTGTAAGATTATGTTATAATGCTTGTATTACATTATAATAGTTGTTACATTCGACAGAATAGAGTATTGTGTGTGTGTCTTCCACTGAGGATGGGCCTCTATGAGATAGCACTGACAGAGGAGATTTACGATGTCGTTGGGTGATAAAACCTAAAGAGCATTCCAGATAACATGAGGTAATGGTTCTGTGCTATGAAGTACCAGGAACGAGATTAGAACCTCGTTTTAGAGACCAAACTGAGTGAAAATTTATAGCGAATGCTATCTGGCTAAGGGATACTCCTTTCTCAAGTAAAAGTTTGTTTGTATAGAGTTCCTAAGATCTGTGGTTCGTCATGTAGGTTGAGAGGGGTGTATCTTGGCTATAAAAGATCTTTGTAATTTTCTGTAGTCACTTTCAATGGTTCATTAGAGATAGCGCATCATTGAAAGTCAAAAAAGGCTATTGCAAAGCTCTTATTATTATTAAAGATGTAATTTAAGTTTAACTGACTGGTGTGTAGTTTGTAACTCTCCTCATTTGGTAAAGCAGAAAAATGCCACCACAGTTCAAGTACCAGACACATCTCAACATCAACTGTTCAGAGGAGACCGTGTGAATCAGGCCTTCATGGTCAAATTGCTGCAAAGAAACCACTACTAAAGGACACCAATAAGAAGTAGAGACTTGCTTGGGCCAAGAAACACGAGCAATGGACATTAGACCGGTGGAAAGCTGTCCTTTGGTCTGAGGAGTCTAAATTTGAGATTTTTGGTTCCAACCGCCGTGTCTTTGTGAGACGCAGAGTAGGTGAACGGATGATCTCTGCATGTGCGGTTCCCACCGTGAAGCATGGAGGTGGTGGTGTGATGGTGCTTTGCTGGTGACACTGTTGGTGATTTATTTAGCCTAACCATCTCCGTCCTATTGAATGGCCCCCTAACATCTTGTTCCTATTGAATGGCCCCTACACCCTTGTCCTATTGAATGGTCCCCTACCACACTTGTCCTATTGAATGGCCCCCTACCACCTTGTCCTATTGATGGCCCCCTACCCCATTGTCCTATTGAGTGCCCCCTACCACCTTGTCCTATTGAGTGGCCCCCTACCACCTGTCCTGTTGAATGGCCCCTACCACTTGTCCTTTGAATGCCCCTACACCTTGTGCTATTGAATGCCCCCTACCCCCTGTCCTATTGATGGCCCCTAGCCCCGTCCTATTGAATGGCCCCCTACCATCTTCCTCTATTGAATGCCCCCTACCATCTTCT
>NW_019942923.1:163406-171850 GCF_002910315.2 Salvelinus sp. IW2-2015 | reverse complement strand
TATTTAGAGTTCAAGGCACACATAACCAGCATGGCTACCAGAGCATTCTGCAGCGATATGCCATCCCATCTGGTTTGCACTTAGTGGGACTATCATTTGTTTTCAACAGGACAATGACCAAACGCACCTCCAGGCTGTGTAAGGAGAGTGATGGAGTGCTGCATCAGATGACCTGGCCTCCACAATACACCCGACCTCAACCCAATTGAGATGGTTTGGGATGAGTTGGACCGCAGAGTGAAGGAAAAGCAGCCAACAAGTGCTCAGCACATGTGGGAACTCCAAGACTGTTGGAAAAGCATTCCAGCTGAAGCTGGTTGAGAAGAAGCCAAGAGTGTGCAAAGATGTCATCAAGGCAAAGGGTGGCTGCCTTTGAAGAATCTCAAATTAAAATATATTTTGATTTCTTTAACACTTTTTTTGGCAACTACATGATTAATATGTGTTATTTCATAGTTTTGATGTCTTCACTATTATTCTACAATGTAGAAAAAAGTAAAAATAAAGACAAACCTTGAATGAGTGGTGTGTCCATACATCTCATGTTTTGTGTAGACTCCAGGAAGAATAGCTGCTGCCTCTGTAAAAGCTACTGGTTATCCTAATAACATTCGCTGCTCTGGCACCCAATGGTGGAAACAAACTCCCTCACGACGCCAGGTCAGCGGAGTCAATCACCACCTTCCGGAGACACCTGAAACCCCACCTCTTTAGGAATACCTAGGATAGGATAAAGTAATCCTTCTAACCCCCCCCCTTAAAAGAGTTAGATGCACTATTGTAAAGTGGTTGTTCCACTGGATATCATAAGGTGAATGCACCAATTTGTAAGTCGCTCTGGATAAGAGCGTCTGCTAAATGACTTAAATGTAAATGTAAACACCTCCCATGTGTCCATCCATACCGGGGTTCAAATAGAGTTCGCTGGACCCTGGAGATGGACATGGTTTGAACATACAGGGCTATTCTATTGGTTCAATATGACAACTCAATAAAGCACAAGTAACGTATTTGAAAGGATTTCAAAGAGTACCTGAACCAAGGCCTGTGTGTGACCTTGTGTTGTTGACTACTTCACTTAAGAGACGTTAACCAATCTGAACTACACAACGGTTACCCGGCTGTGCCCTGTCCTATTGGATGGACTCCTACCCCCTTGTCCATTGAATGGCCCCCTACCATCTTGTCCTATTGAATGGCCCCCTACCAGCTTGTCCTATTGAATGGCCCCCCTACCATCTTGTCCTATTGAATGGCCCCTACCATCTTGTCCTATTGAATGGCCCCCCTAACATCCTTGTCTAGTTGAATGCCCCTACCATCACTTGTCTATTGCCTATTGAATGGTCTCCAGTGGACACAATTACACCTCAACCTCTTACCTAGAGAGCATTTCAAATCTCAACACAACGGCTCCATTACGGTTCCGTATTGAATGACCTCAACAGATCCCTCAATTCCCTTTATAGTGCACTACTTTATTCCCAGACCCCAACGGTGCACTACTTTAGACCAGGTTCCCTTGCCCAGCAGACGGACGCCTTCAGCCTCTTACCTTGCCCAGCTGTTGATGAACACTCAGGTTGTACATCATCACAATCCCATCCAAAATCTCCAGCAGAGACTTCTCTGTGATTGGATGGTCGGGCTCTTCCAACGGTCGCCCCAGCAACAGGCCATCGTTACCATGGCTTCCCTCGACTTGAGGAGAGGAAGGGAAGGGAAGAAAACATCATGTTCCTAACCTGGTGTTCTGTTCAGTACAATAACCAGACACCCAGGTAATAATAGGTCAAAAAGTACTAGACCATTTCTAGAGGTGAGGAATAGATTTTCACACTCATCCGCAGATAATTGGCATCCCACTAGATTTTCTGTACTTTAGCCTTGACATCTGTCGACTAAACTCTATATTTACAGTGGTGGTTGAAAGACAGAAAGCGAGAGAGCGAGAGACGGAGACGGAGAGAGCGAGAGACGGAGAAAGAGAGATAAATGTTCTCAATACGCCTCCATGTATATTCGAGGTAAAAGCCACTCACTGTCCTCCTCTGTCCTCTGCTCCACGGCCAGGGTGCGAACTTTAACTTTCTCCGGGGGTGCCAGGGGTCGCCTGGGAGTCATGAGGCTGACAGCAGCAGTACTCAGGAAACGATTGGCTCGGCCCAGAGTGGGAGAACTGAGCCAGCTGGGTCTGGCCAGGGCACCACCCATAGCCACCGCTCCAAAGGGCCTCTGTTATAGGACAGAGAGACATTGAAGCGTTGCAATACATAGAGACATGTTGGTAACACTGTATAATTACAGTAAGTCACCCATCACTGTATAACGGGGCGGCAGGTAGCCTAGTGGTTAGAGCGTTGGGCCAATTAACCGAAAGATTGCTAGATTGAATCCCCGAGCTGACAAGGTAAAAATCTGTCGTTCTGCCCCTGAACAAGGCAGTTGGCCTACCGGGGAACAGTGGGTTGTCATTGCAAATAAGAATTTGTTCTTAACTGACTTGCCTAGTTAAATAAAGGATCAATAAATTTAAAAAACGAAATCTTCACCACTCCAAAAGGTCTCTGTAACAACAAAGGAAGAGACACTGTTAAAACGCATGGTAATACAGTCATATTGGGGCTCCTGAGTGGCGTAGCGGTCACTGCATCTCAGTGCTAGAAGCGTGCTAGAAGCGTCACTACAGGCCCTGGTTCGATTCCAGGCTGTATCACAACCGGCCGTGATCGGGAGTCCCATAGGGCGGCGGACAATTGGCCCAGCATCGTCCAGGTTAGGCCTAACCCATTGTAATAATTGTTCATTACTGACTTGCTGTTAATCAGATGGCTACCCGGACTATTCACATTGACCCCCCCCCCTTTTTTGCATCATTCTTTGCACTGGACTTCCACCCACACTGGACTCCACCCACACCGGACTCCACCCACACGGGACTCCACCCACACCGGACTCCACCCACACCGGACTCCACCCACACCGGACTCCACCCACACCGGACTCCACCCACACCATCACACATACTACTGCTACTCTGTTTATTATCTATCCTGATTGTCTAGTCACTTTTACATACACTACATTGCCAAATGTATGTGGACACCTGCTTGTCGAATCATCTCATTCAAAAATCATGGGCATTATTATGGAGTTGCTGCCCCCTTTGCTGCTATAACAGCCTCCACTCTTCTGGGAAGGCTTTCCACTAGATGTTAGAACATTGCTGCGGGGACTTGCTTCCATTCAGCCACAAGAACATTAGTGAGGTCGGACCCTGGATGTGGGGCGATTAGGCCTGTGCATTGGGGCAGGTAGTGTAGTCCTGGCATCCACCAAACCCAGAAACGTCCGTCGGACAGCCCGATGGTGAAGCGTGGTTCATCAGAGCCCGCGTTTCCACTGCTTCAGAGTCCAATGGCTGCGAGCTTTACACCACTCTAGCAAATGCTTGGTATTACGCATGGTGATCTTAGGCTTGGCTATGGAAACAGTTTTGTGTGCTGACGTTGCTTCCAGAGGCAGTTTGGAACTTGGTAGTGAGTGTTGCAACCGAGGACAGATTACTTTTCTTCAGCACTTGGCGGTCCCGTTCTGTGAGCTTGTGTGGCCTACCACTTCGCAGCTGAGCCGTTGTTGCTCCTAAACGTTTCTACTTCACAATAAAAGCATTTACAGTTGACTGGATCAGCTGGAAATGTGGCATCCTATGACAGTGCCACGTTGAAAGTCACTGAGCTCTTCAGTACGGGCCATTCTACTGCAATTGTTTGTCTATGGAGATTGCATGGCTGTGTGTTCGATTTTATAGACCTGTCAGCAACGAGTGTGGCTGAAATAGCTGAATCCACTCATTTGAAAGGGTGTCCACATACTTTTGACCACATAATGCATTACCTCATTACAACCCGGTACCCCTGCACATTGACTCGGTACTGGTACTCCTTGTACATAGCCCCATTACAACCCGGTACCCCTGCCCATTGACTCGGTACCGGTACTCCTTGTACATTGTTATTTTATTGTGTTACTATTTCATATTTTTTCTTATTTGGTAATTATTAGAATTTGTCTTACTTTTTAACTCTGCATTATTGGCAAAGGGCCAGTAAATAAGCATTTCACGGTAAAGTCTACACCTGTTATATTCGGCACGTAACAAATAAAATGTGATTTATAACACTGTACTCAAAAAGGGAGAATTTAGACATGAGAACACCAATATGGTGGAATCAAGTCATAATCAAATTAAAATTATACTAAGTGGACGATTTCCAAGAACATGAGTGTGGAGGATAACGCCTTAGTCTGTACCTGAGCTGAGCCACTCTCCTCCTCCTCATCCAAATCATCCATGGAGGTAGCCTGGATCTCAGCTGGGTCCATGAGGATGTTGGCTTTGGAGGCCAGGTCATCTAGAAGCACAAACAGACAAACACAGCACAAAGATTACTTCATTACCAGGCAGGCTGCATCCTGTCTCCAGGCAGGCTGCATCCTGTCTCCAGGCAGGCTGCATCCTGTCTCCAGGCAGGCTGCATCCTGTCTCCAGGCAGGCTGCATCCTGTCTCCTTACAGGCTGTATCCTGTCTCCTTACAGGCTGTATCCTGTCTCCATTATCTTTGGTTTTAAACCATTAGAATGTTTAAACGAGTTCTGACTACCAGGAAGCTACCCTCTCCTGCCCAGCACAAACAGCTCTGACCACCAGGAAGCTACCATCTCCTGCCCAGCACAAACAGCTCTGACCACCAGGAAGCTACCATCTCCTGCCCAGCACAAACAGTTCTGACCACTAAAGAGGAAAACGGACTGAAAAAGGAAGGGACAACTTGAGTGTCTTTGAGGAGGCGGAGTGACCAAACTTAAAGAGATAGGAATTAGAAAGTACTGGAAGACCCAACGTGGACAAAGAAATACAAAATCAAAGTTTATTTGTCACGTGCTCCAATTACAACAGGTGTAGACCTTACAGTGAAATGCTTACTTACAGGTTCTAACCAATAGTGCAAAAAAAGTATTAGGTGAACAATAGGTAGGTAAAGAAATAAAACAACAGTAAAAAGACAGGCTATATAAAGTAGCGAGGCTATATACAGTAAAGAGGCTATATACAGTAGAGAGGCTATAAAAGTAGCGAGGCTATAAACAGTAGCGAGGCTATATACAGTAGAGAGGCTATATACAGTAGTGAGGCTATAATACAGAGCGAGGCTATATACAGTGATATACAGTAGCGAGGCTATATACAGTAGCGAGGCTACATACATTTACATTTTACATTTTAAGTCATTTAGCAGACGCTCTTATCCAGAGCGACTTACAAATTGGAAAGTTCATACATATTCATCTGGTCCCCCGTGGAATGAACCCACACCCTGGCGTTGCAAGCGTCATGCTCTACAACTGAGCCACACGGGACCAACTGAGCCACACTGAGCCACACGGGACTCGCTACATACAGTAGCGAGGCTATAAAAGTAGCGGGCTATATACAGCAGCGAGGCTATATACAGTAGCGAGGCTATATACAGTAGAGAGGCTATATACAGTAGAGAGGCTATAAACAGCAGAGAGGCTATAAACAGCAGAGAGGCTATAAAACAGCAGAGAGGCTATAAACAGTAGAGAGGCTATAAACAGTAGCGAGGCTATAAACAGTAGCGAGGCTATAAAAGTAGCGAGGCTATATACAGCAGAAGAGGCTATATACAGTAGAGAGCTATATACAGTAGCGAGGCTATAAACAGTAGAGAGGCTATATACAGTAGAGAGGCTATATACAGTAGCGAGGCTATAAAAGTAGCGAGGCTACATACAGACACCGGTGAGTCGGGCTGATTGAGGTAGTATGTACATGTAGATATGGTTAAAGTGACTATGCATATATGATAAACAGAGAGTAGAAGCAGCGTAAAAGAGGGGTTGGGAGGGGAGGCACACAATGCAAATAGTCCGGGTAGCCATTTGATTA
This sequence comes from Salvelinus sp. IW2-2015, assembly GCF_002910315.2. Taxonomy (NCBI): domain Eukaryota; kingdom Metazoa; phylum Chordata; class Actinopteri; order Salmoniformes; family Salmonidae; genus Salvelinus; species Salvelinus sp. IW2-2015. The sequence goes on along the minus strand of NW_019942923.1, from coordinate 165,875 downwards.
CAGTCATTATTGTGACAGTCTAGTGATGTTGATAGATTGATTGCTTAGGTGATATAGAGAATTCTACAGCGTCAGTGCTGACTCTAAGTGTCTGGATATTGTTGTTTACACTTCTCATCACCAGAACCGTCGTAAATCTACAAGTCTATTAAAAATCAGATCAGAGGACATATCTATAAATCTAGAACTGGTCAGAGGTGTATGCAGGGCCGGGTTCCACCTCCCAGTACTGTGGAACAGAGGGGACACGTTGTTCATGGCCAGCTGGGGAGGCTACTGCTGCTGCCGACGAATCCAGGTCCTAACCTACTGTAACTTCAAATCCATTTGGTACTCAGCCCACGTCCAAAACAATCCATCACCAGCCAGCTGCTCCTTCTCCTCTAAAGTGGTTGAGCTGCTCCTCCTCCTCCTCCTCTACTACTAAAGTGGTTGAGCTGCGTCCTCCTCTCCTCCTCTACTACTAAAGTGGTTGAGCTGCTCCTCTCCTCCTCTACTACTAAGTGGTTAGCTGCTCCTCCTCCTCCTCTACTACTAAAGTGGTTGAGCTGCTCCTCCTCCTCCTCTACTACTAAAGTGGTTGAGCTGCTCCTCCTCCTCTACTCTATAAAGTGGTTGAGCTGCTCTCCTCCTCCATAAAGGGGTTGAGCTGCTCCTCCTCCTCCACTAAAGGGTTGAGCTGCTCCTCCTCCTCCACTAAAGGGGTTGAGCTGCTCCTCCTCCTCCACTAAAGGGGTTGAGCTGCTCCTCCTCCTCCACTAAAGGGGTTAGCTGCTGTCTCCTCCTCCATAAGGGGTTGAGCTGCTTCTCCTCCTCTACTAAAGGGGTTGAGCTGCTCTCTCCTCTCTACTAAAGGGTTGAGCTGTCTCTCCTTCCTACCTAAAGGGTTGAGCTGCTCCTCCTCCTCCTCACTAAAGGGGTTGAGCTGCTCCTCCTCCTCCACTAAAGGGTTGAGCTGTCCTTCTCTCCTCCACTAAAGGGGTTGAGCTGCTCCTCCTCCTCCACTAAAGGGGTTGAGCTGCTCCTCTCTCCACTAAAGGGGTTGAGCTGCTCTCTCCTCCACTAAAGGTTGAGCTGCTCCTCCTCTCCACTAAAGGGGTTGAGCTGCTCCTCCTCTCCACTAAAGGGGTTGAGCTGCTCCTCTCCTCCTCCATAAGGGGTTTGAGCTGCTCCTCCTCCTCCACTAAAGGGGTTGAGCTGCTCCCTCCTCCTCCACTAAAGGGGTTGAGCTGCTCCTCCTCCTCCACTAAAGGGTTGAGCGTGCTCCTCCTCCACATAAAGGGGTTGAGCTGCTCCTCCTCCACCACTAAAGGGTTGAGCTGCTCCTCCTCCTCCACCTAAAGGGGTTGAGGCTGCTCCTCCTCCTCCACTAAAGGGGTTGAGCTGTCCTCCTCCTCCACTAAAGGGGTTGAAGCTGCTCCTCCTCCTCCACTAAAGGGGTTGAGCTGCTCCTCCTCTCCACTAAAGGGGGTTGAGCTGTCCTCCCCTCCACTAAAGGGGTTGAGCTGCTCCTCCTCCTCCACTAAAGGGTTGAGCTGCTCCTCCTCTCCACTAAAGGGGTTGAGCTGCTCCTCCTCACTAAAGGGTTGAGCTGCTCGCTCCTCCACTAAAGGGGTTGAGCTGCTCTCCTCCACTAAAGTGGGTTGAGCTGCTCCTCCTCCACTAAAGTGGTTGAGCTTGGCTCCTCCTCCACTAAAGTGGTTTGAGCTCTCCTCCGTCCACTAGTTGGTTGAGCTGCTTCCTCTCCTAAAGTGGTTGAGCTGCTCCTCCTTCTCCTCACTAAATGGTTGAGCTGCTCCTCCTTCTCCTCCACTAAAGTGGTTTGAGCTGCTCCTCCTTCTCCTCCACTAAAGTGGTTGAGCTGCTCCTTCTCCTCCACTAAAGTGGTTGGCTGTCCCCCTAAGTGTTGAGCTGCTCCTCCACAGTGGTTTGAGCTGCTCTTCTCCTCCTCCCCTCACTAAATGTGGTTGAGCTGCTCCTCCTCCTCCTCCACTAAAGTGGTTGAGCTGCTCCTCCTCCTCCTCCACTAAAGTGGTTGAGCTGCTCCTTCTCCTCTCCACTAAAGTGGTTTGAGCTGCTCCTTCTCCTCCTCCACTAAAGTGGTTGATCTCCTCCTCTCCTCCTCCAACTAAAGTGTTGAGCTCCTCCTTCTCCTCTCCACTAAAGTGGTTGAGCTCCTCCTTCTCCTCCTCCACTTAAGTGGTTTGAGGCTGCTCCTTCTCCTCTCTACTAAAGTGGTTGAGCTCCTCCTCCTCCACTAAAGTGGTTGAGCTCCTCCTCCTCCACTAAAGTGGTTGAGCTCTCCTCCCTCCACTAAAGTGGTTTGAGCTCCGCCTCCTCCACTAAAGTGGTTGAGCTCCTCCTTCCTCCACTAAAGTGGTTGAGCTCCTCTCCATCCTCCCCTTAAAGTGGTTGAGCTCCTCCTCCTCCACTAAAAGTGTGAGTTCTCACTAGGGCTCCTCCTCCTTG
>NW_019942923.1:106273-162724 GCF_002910315.2 Salvelinus sp. IW2-2015 | reverse complement strand
CAACAGGTGTAGACCTTACAGTGAAATGCTTACTTACAGGTTCTAACCAATAGTGCAAAAAAGTATTAGGTGAACAATAGGTAGGTAAAGAAATAAACAACAGTAAAAAGACAGGCTATATAAGTAGCGAGGCTATAACAGTAAAGAGGCTATATACAGTAGAGAGGCTATAAAAGTAGCGAGGCTATAAACAGTAGCGAGGCTATATACAGTAGAGAGGCTATATACAGTAGTGAGGCTATATACAGTAGCGAGGCTATATACAGTAGAGAGGCTAATACAGTAGAGAGGCTATATACAGTAGTGAGCATCATAGCGAGGCTATAAACAGTAGCGAGGCTATATAGTAGAGAGGCTATATACAGTAGCGAGGCTACATACAGTAGCGAGGCTATATACAGTAGATATACAGAGCGAGGCTATATACAGTAGCGAGGCTACATACTTTACATTACATTAAGTCATTTAGCAGACGCTCTTATCCAGAGCGACTTACAAATTGGAAAGTTCATACATATTCATCTGGTCCCCCGTGGGAATGAACCCACAACCCTGGCGTTGCAAGCGTCATGCTCTACCAACTGAGCCACACGGGACCAACTGAGCCACACTGAGCCACACGGGACTCGCTACACAGTAGCGAGGCTATAAAAGTAGCGAGGCTATATACAGCAGCGAGCTATAATACAGTAGCAAGGCTATATACAGTAGAGAGGCTATATACAGTAGAGAGGCTATAAACAGCAGAGAGGCTATAAACAGCAGAGAGGTATAACAGCAGAGAGGCTATAAACAGTAGAGAGGCTATAAACAGTAGCGAGGCTATAAACAGTAGCGAGGCTATAAAAGTAGCGAGGCTATATACAGCAGAGAGGCTATATACAGTAGAGAGGCTATATACAGTAGCGAGGCTATAAACAGTAGAGAGGCTATACAGTAGAGAGCTATATACAGTAGCGAGGCTATAAAAAGTAGCGGGCTACATACACACCGGTGAGTCGGGCTGAATTGAGGTAGTATGTACATGTAATATGGTTAAAGTGACTATGCATATATGATAAACAGAGAGTAGAAGCAGCGTAAAAGAGGGGTTGGAGGGGAGGCACACCAATGCAAATAGTCCGGTAGCCATTTGATTACAGTCATTATTGTGACAGTCTAGTGATGTTGATAGATTGATTGCTATGGTGATATAGAGAATTCATTACAGCGTCAGTGCTGACTCTAAGTGTCTGGATATTGTTGTTTACACTTCTCATCACCAGAACCGTCGTAAATCTACAAGTCTATTAAAAATCAGATCAGAGGACATATCTATAAATCTAGAACTGGTCAGAGGTGTATGCAGGGCCGGGTTCCACCTCCACGTACTGTGGAACAGAGGGGACACGTTGTTCATGGCCAGCTGGGGAGGCTACTGCTGCTGCCGACGAATCCAGGTCCTAACCTACTGTAACTTCAAATCCATTTGGTACTCAGCCCACGTCCAAAACAATCCATCACCAGCCAGCTGCTCCTTCTCCTCTAAAGTGGTTGAGCTGCTCCTCCTCCTCCTCCTCTACTACTAAAGTGGTTGAGCTGCCCTCCTCCTCCTCCTCTACTACTAAAGTGGTTGAGCTGCTCCCTCCTCCCTCTACTACTAAAGTGGTTGAGCTGCTCCTCCTCCCCTCTACTACTAAAGTGGTTGAGCTGCTCTCCTCCTCTCTACTACTAAAGTGGTTGAGCTGCTCCTCCTCGCTCACTAAAGCGGTTGAGCGCTCTCCTCCTCACTAAAGGGGTTGAGCTGCTCCTCCTCTCCACTAAAGGGTTGAGCTGCTCCTCCTCCTCCACTAAAGGGTTGAGCTGCTCTCCTCCTCCATAAAGGGTGAGCTGCTTCCTCCTCCAAAGGTTGAGCTGCTTCTCCTCCCTCCACTAAAGGGTTGAGCTGCTTCTCCTCCTCTACTAAGGGGTTGAGCTGCTCCTCCTCCTCCTCTACTAAAGGGGTTGAGCTGCTCCTCCTCCTCCTCCACTAAAGGGGTGAGCGCTTCCTTTCACTAGGGGGTTGAGCTGATCCTCCTACCTCCCTCCTTAAAGGGTTGAGCTGCTCCTCTCCTCCACTAAAGGGTTGAGCTGTCCTCCTCCTCCACTAAAGGGGTGAGCTGCTCCTCCTCCTCCACTAAAGGGGTTGAGCTGCTCCTCCTCTCACTAAAGGGGTTGAGCTGGCTCCATCCTCCCACTAAAGGGGTTGAGCTGCTCCAGCTCTCCTCCACTAAAGGGGTTGAGCTGCTCCTCCTCCTCCCCATAAAGGGGTTGAGGCTGCTCTCCTCCTCCCCACTAAAGGGGTTGAGCTGCTCCTCCTCCTCCACTAAAGGGGTTGAGCTGCTCCTCCTCCTCCCACTAAAGGGGTTGAGCGTGCTCCTCCTCCATCCACTAAAGGGGTTGAGCTTGCTCCTCCTCCCCACTAAAGGGTTGAGCTGCTCCTCCTCCTCCACTAAAGGGGTTGAGGCTGCTCTCCTCCTCCACTAAAGGGGTTGAGCTGGCTCCTCCTCCTCACTAAAGGGGTTGAGTGCTCTCCTCCTCCTCCACTAAAGGGGTTGAGCTGCTCCTCCTCCTCCACTAAAGGGGTTGAGCTGTCTCCTCCTCACATAAAGGGGTTGAGCTGTCTCCTCCTCCACTAAAGGGGTTGAGCTGCTCCTCCTCCTCCACTAAAGGGGTTGAGCTGCTCCCCTCACTAAAGGGTGGAGGCTGCTCCCCTCCACTTAAAGTGGTTGAGCTGCTCTCCTCCACTAAAGGGTGGGTAGCTGCTCCTCCTCCACTAAGTGGTTGAGCTGCTCCTCCTCCACTAAAGTGTTTGAGCTGCTCCTCCTCCACTAGTGTTGAGCTGCTCCTTCCTCCATTAAAGTGGTTTGGCTGCTCCTCCTTCTCTCTCACTTAAAGTGGTTGAGCTGCTCCTCCTTCTCCTCCACTAAAGTGGTTGAGCTGCTGCTCTTCTCCTCCACTAAAGTGGTTTGAGCTGCTCCTTCTCCCTCCACTAAAGTGGTTGAGCTGCTCCTCCTCTCCTCCTCACTAAGTGGTTGAGCTGCTCCTCCTTCACAAGTGGTTGAGCTGCTCCTTCTCCTCCTGCCCATCCACTAAAGTGGTGGAGCTGCTCCTCCTCCTCCTCCACTAAAGTGGTTGAGCTGCTTCCTCCTCTCCTCCTCCACTAAAGTGGTTGAGCTGCCTCTTCTCCTCCTCCACTAAAGTGGTTTGAGGTCTCTCCTCCTCCACTAAAGTGGTTGATCTCTTTCTCCTCTCCACTAAAGTGGTGTGAGCTTCTCCTCTCCTCCTCCACTAAAAAATGGTTTGAGCTCCTCCTTCTCCTCTCCACTAAAGTGGTTGAGCTCTCCTTCTCCTCCTCTACTAAAGTGGTTGAGCTCCTCCTCCTTCCCTCTCTATAAAGTGGTTGAGCTCCTCCTCCTCCACTAAAGTGGTTGAGCTCCTCCTCCTCCACTAAAGTGGTTGAGTCCTCCTCCTCACTAATGGGTTGAAGCTCCTCCTCCTCCACTAAAGTGGTTGAGCTCCTCCTCCTCCACTAAAGTGGTTGAGCTCCTCCTCCTCCACTAAAGTGTTGAGCTCCTCCTCCTCTACTAAAGTGGTTGAGCTCCTCCTCCTCCACTAAAGTGTGAGCGTCCTCCTCCTCTACTAAAAGTGGTTGAGCTCCTCCTCCTCTACTAAAGTGGTTGAGCTGCTCCTCCTCCTCCTCTACTAAAGTGGTTGAGCTCCTCCTCCTCCACTAAAGTGGTTGAGCTCCTCCTCCTCCACTAAAGTGGTTGAGCTGCTCCTACTGGTAACCTAGTGGTTAGAGCATGCCAACTGCACGCTCCCTCAAAACTTGAGACATCTGTGTCATTGTGTTGTGACAAAACTGCACATTTTAGAGTGGCCTTTTATTGTCCCCAGCACAAGGTGCACCTGTGTAATGATCATGCCGTTTAATCAGCTTCTTGATATGCCACACCTGTCAGGTGGAAGGATTATATTGACAAAATATGAAATGCTCACAAATAGGGATTTAAACAAATTTGTTCACAACGTGAAAGGAAAAAAAACATTTATTTTAACTCGTGAGACATGGGACCAACACTTACCATGTTGCGTTTATATTTTTGTTCATTGTAGATGTAATGTCAAACTAGATTAAAGAGGATATATATAGAGGGGAACTACCATCTCCTGGTCAGTTCAACATGACCTCATGTTAATCACTACCACCATCTCCTGGTCAGCTCAACATGACCTCATGTTAATCACTACCACCATCTCCTGGTCAGCCTCAACATGACCTCATGTTAATCACTACCACATCGTCTTGGTCAGCCTCAACAATGACCTCATGTTAATCACTACGCACCATCTCTGGTCAGGCTCAACATGACACTCATGTTAATACTAGCTACTATCTTCCTGGGTGAGCCTCATACTGACCTCTATTGTTATCACTACGACCATCTCCTGGGTCAGCCTTCCAAAACCCATGAACCTCATGTTAATCACTTACCCATCTCCTGGTCAGCTCAACATGACCTCATGTTAATCACTACTACATCTCCTGGTCAGCTCAACAACCTCATGTTAATCACTACCCCATCTCCTGGTCAGCTCAACATGACCTCATGTTAATCACTACTACCATCTCCTGGGTCAGCCTAACATGACCTCATGTTAATCACTACTACCATCTCCTGGTCAGCTCAACATGACCTCATGTTAATCACTACCACCATCTCCTGTCAGCCTCAAATGACCTCATGTTAATCACTCCACCATCTCCTGGGTTAGCTCAACATGACCTCATGTTAATCACTACTACCATCTCCTGGTCAGCTCAACATGACCTCATGTTAATCACTACCACATCTCCTGGTCAGCTCAACATGACCTTCATGTTAATCACTACACATCTCTGGGTTAGCTCAACATGACTCATGTTAATCACTACTACCATCTCCTGGTTAGCTCAACATGACCTCATGTTAATCACTACCACCATCTCCTGGTCAGCTCAACATGACCTCATGTTAATCACTACCCCATCTCCTGGTTAGCCTCAAACATGACCTCATTGTTAATCACTACCACTCATCTTCGGGTTTAAGCCTCAGCATGACCTCCATGTGTAAATCACATCCATCTCCTGGTCAGCCTCAACATGACCTCATGTTAATCACTACCACCATCTCTGGTCAGCCTCAAACATGACTCATGTTAAACACTACCCACCATCTCCTGGTCAGCTCAACATGACCTCATGTTAACCCCTCACTACCACCATCTCCTGGTCAGGCCTTCCAACCATGACCTCATGTTAATCACGACCACCATCTCCTGTGTCAGCTCAACATGACTCATGTTAATCACTACCACCATCTCCTGGTAGCCTCAACATGACCTCATTTATCACTACTACCATCTCTGTCAGCCTCAACATGACCTCATGTTAATCACTACCACCATCTCCTGGTCAGCCTCAACATGACCTCATGTTAATCACTACCACCATCTCCTGGTTAGCTCAACATGACCTCATGTTAATCACTACCACCATCTCCTGGTTAGCTCAACATGACCTCATGTTAATCACTACTACCATCTCCTGGTCAGCCTCAACATGACCTCATGTTAATCACTACTACCATCTCCTAGTTAGCTCAACTGGACATCATGTTACACTAAACTAAAATATAAAATGCAACATGTAAAAGGTTGGTCTCATAGTTCATGAGCTGAAAAAAACAATCACCGATATTTTCCATTCGCACTAAAAGCTTGTTTCTCTCAACATTTTTTGCACACATTTCTTTACATCCCTATTAGTGATTTCTGCATGTTACGATTATATTTTTGTTCAGTATCTTTCTATATGAATCACCGTAGATGTGTATTCACTACTGCCCTTCCCTGTATACATTCAATATTGTCCTTCCTGTCCCAAACTCCGCTTCTAATTCCCTCTCCCTTGCCAACGTATCCCATTTGAATGACCGTTTAGTCTGGATGGGAGGCTGCTGGGAAACATTAGGACGATGTTGGAAGCAGTGGGGTGATGTAACCAGCTGCTGTTACACACAGCAACACACTAGGACTACATCCCAAAAGGCACACTATTCCCTATATAGCCTAGTGCGCTAATATTAAAACGTACTATATATAGGCAATAGGGTGTGATTTGAGACGAAACTCAGGCCTCATGCCATAGCATTACACCTGAAGCCAGATGGGTAGTGTTTGAACTTCTATGATGAAAGACGTTCAGGCAGACAGTTCAAAAACATCTGTTGTTCTCCAGCGTCATCAGAAGACTCAATAGGACATTGTCTGATTCAACAAATGGAAGCTACAGTATAAATGTTTCACCGTTTCCCCTTTTTTCTATTCTGATCCCGATAGAGATGGGAAAAACACACTCACACGGTGCTAGACGGGTTACTACAGACCGGGTTCAATCCCGTGCTGTGCCACAACCCCGGCCGTGGCTGGGAGTCCCGTAGAACGGCGCACAATTGGCCCAGCGTCGTCCGGGCTAGGGGAGGGTTTGGGCCGGTGAGGCTTTACTTGGCTCATCGCACTCTAGCGACTCCTTGTGGAGGGCCGGGTGCCTGCGGGCTGACCCCAGTCACCAGTTGAACTGTGTTTTCCACCGACACATTGGTGCGGCTGGCCTTCTGGGTTAAGCTGGCGGGTGTTAAGGAGAGCGATTAGGCGCGACAGAGGACGCATGACTCCACCGTCGCCTCTCCCGAGCCTGTTGGGGAGTTGCAGCGATGAGACAAGATCGAAAAATTGGGGAGAAAAATGGGGTAAAATAGAAAACTTAAATGCAAAAATAACACACACATCGAAGACAGTCTCAGGTAGATGAATGTTACATGCTTTCTTCACCAAACTACGAACACCAGAAACCACCCAAATGAATACAAAATGGGGATGATTTGGTAGTTGTTTCATACGTTTATATTTGACAAGGGCCGTGTGCAATTAAAGCAAAGTTAACTCTTTCCTTGATCTCACAGGAAATGTTATGCATTGTACCAGATATACTGTAGCTAGAGCGCTAATGTTCATCTCTACTCCCTAGAGCAGGGCACTCCAACCCTGTTCCTGGAGAGCTAACGTCCTGTAACGTCACTCCAACCCTGTTCCTGGAGAGCTAACGTCCTGTAACGTCACTCCAACCCTGTTCCTGGAGAGCTAACGTCCTGTAACTTCACTCCAACCCTGTTCCTGGAGAGCTAACGTCCTGTAACGTCACTCCAACCCTGTTCATGGAGAGCTAACGTCCTGTAACTGGAATCCAACCCTAATCTAGCACAACTCATTTTAATAATTAGCTGGTTGATGAGCTGAATCAAGCTAGTTACAGCTGGGGCTTAGTGAAACCTACAGGAGGGTAGGGAGAGGCCTGGCATAAAGACAGGTAGGTAGAGAAGATACTGAGGGGAGCAGGCTTTCACTCAGCGAAAGAGAGTGATGAAAGAGAAGTAGCAGTGTTTCTGAAGTATGAGGCATGACATGAGGTCTTAGTTACATACCCAGTTAAGAGTCTATAAACACATGCAACAGCATGAGTAGGCGTTTACACACACACACCCCTACAGACCCCCGCCATGCACACACCCTCCTACAGACCCCACCACACGTTCCCTCTAAATCAACAGCCATGGAACCCTGGAAACTCAGCCGGCTGTCAAACGGACCTGCTCGTTTCCTCACAACACAAAATCAATGCAGCCGGGCAGTTTTCCTGGAAGAATAAACACATTGGAAAAATAAAAAACAGACAAGATTTAAAGCTCAGCTCATTTCATTAAAAGGGAGTACAAGATATTCCACTCTACTCTTCTCCTTGGCTATCAAGGCACTAAGACAGGAACTGTGTGTCACCACACCACGCAGCCTAAATACTACCTTCATAAAAATCAATATCCTCATATAACCTTGTCAGAAATGATCACAACAACCACTTCCTGTGTATCCACAAGGCTTCTGACAAGCACTAAAATAAGAGCACTTCATTGTCCATTGTACTTACAGTTCACAGAATGTCTTTTTTTTTAATCAAGCTTTCCACAAGGCCTCAGATTAAAGCAGTAAAAGTCACTGTTAGACTAATCTATAGAGCTGGAAACAGGCAGTTTGTGGTAGAGAAGGACAAAGAATACATCTCCCTCTAGTGGTTCTCATAGGCAGCACACTATTCCCTATAGAGTACCACAGTATGAGTGATAACACCCATAAAACCTAGCAGTCACACAAGGAAAAGGTTCCAAATCGTTTTTCCACCATTCATGTGGATTTTAGAAACACTTCAAATAAAGGGCCGTTGTTTCGTGTACCCTGGCGTGACGCTTTGATAAGTGTAAATCTCTCGGTGACTTTTGTCAATGTAGTCGCCTGTATTTACCTGCCAAAAATGTAACGCTAATTAGCTGCTAATGTGGCTATCATACAGAACTATAAATGCTTGTCTCAAGATTCACGTCACTCACCAGGGCCCATAATGATCTGGACAATACTATCTAATGTAGCCATTTTAAATGCATGATTTAATTTATACAATTTATAAAAACAAGTCCAGCTTTCTAGTTAAATAGCTAACTTGGCGAAGCTAGACGTTCTTGATAATGTTTGTTTGTGTATGTGGGTGAGGGGTGGGTAGCCTACTTCAAGTACTACTTGACATGTAGCTACCCTAGCTAGCTGTATTATTTTGGTCTGGCGTTTTGAGATGTTTGCTTTACTGCGGGAAGACATTGATCTGTTAGCTGGTACCCTCTGGACAGCAGATCTTTTGTATAGCTAGTAGGCAAGGTTATGTCGTCTTATTTAGTCCTACCTGCTATGGAGCTTTTAAAATGTATTGGTATTCAAACGTTTATTTTTGAGGGAGAACTACTGTCGTCATGTTATTGATGTTTGTTTTGTAGGTAGAATTACTGTCATGTTACCTGCCCAACACTTTTACCCACTAGGCTACCTTCCGCCCAAGACGCAGACATTCAAGCAGGACTTTGAGAGCAAGCATCCCAAGTCTCCAATGGTCCGAGTACTGGTTGATGTGTGACCGCACATATTCTTCCATCACCATAGTAACTATGATTAGTAACCTGGGACACAGATCACCATAGTAACTATGATTAGTAACCTGGGACACAGATCACCATAGTAACTATGATTACTAACCTGGGACATAGATCTATTGTTCATGGCTCCCGAGTGGCGTAGCGGTCTAAGGCACTGCATCTCAGTGCAAGAGGCATTACTACAGTCCCGGTTCGAATACAGGCTGTATCACATCCGACCGTGATTGGGAGTGCCATAGGGCGGCGCACAATTGGCCCAGTGACATCCGTGTTTGGCTGGAGTAGGCCGTCATTGCACGTAAGAATTTGTTCTTACCTGACTTGCCTAGTGAAATAAAGGTTACATTTAAAAAACTGGCAGCAACCGCAGCGCAATCAAAAGGAGGTGAACAATGCCTGGTGCTGAAAATATAGCTAACATGTTATGCAAGTTTTGCACACCAACAGATGGAGAAAACCTACACCAGTTGAGCAATGCAATTTTAATTTGATTTTACAAACAAGAGGGCTTAATTGGAGTCTATTTCTCAGAAGTTTCTGTCCATGACTGATGCAACACGAAAAAGCATTAAAGACAGCATTAATGAGTACTTGAGGTCACCGGGAACATGGCCTGCTCTCCCTTATGTAAGGAATTAAGCACTTTCCCATGTTTACTACACTATGTTTACTTGTCACACTGCACAGTAGCCTAATAAACAAAATGAAGGTGGCTTATAACTTCAAAATGTAAAAGCATATTGTACAGTCCTGTATTTCTTCATCATCTTTATGCTTTCGTTAATAAAATAATGATAAAAATACTCTATCAAATGCAGATGTTGATTTAGTTACGAATCCATGACAAATTACTATGGGAATAAATATCACTGATTTACAGAAATATTGGAACAAAGTTGTCTAATGAAGGCAAACAACTTAGAATCCTCCAATTCTCTAATCATGTTGTACAGCGCCATATTTTCCATTCTATCCAAACGGAAACCCTGAGGGTTTTGTTTTTCTCAGAATAGAAACACCATAATATTAATTAAATTAATTAAGCCAAATTTCTTAAAATCAATCCCAAATACTATGTTATTACAGGAAAGGTTTTAAATTCTCTGGTAATACCAATATGGAAGACTATCAAATGCTTCTCAAAGATGCCCTCTGGTGGTCAAACTAGCACTAACTTGCATTAATAGAAAAAGTGGTTGACAATTAAATAACGGGCCACAAACTGCTGCAGCAGCCCGCAAGGTGTGCTGCAGTATGACGCAACTTTTGTAAGCGGAACCACTGTATTGATAAAAGTCACCTTGTCTGAGAGATTTAAACAGTTATCAAAACGTCACACCAGGTAAAGCCTCCATTTAACATATATCTTGTTAGAAATTGTTATTTTTAAAAGAATTGTGATTTATTTTTATTGGAACCAGTTCTGTGATTGTTAGGTTTTATGGGTATTACGATGTGTCCACTGTGGGGCTCTATATAGTGCTAAGTGATTAACCAAAATGTTATTTTCATATTTATTTATTTTTACTAATTGACCAATGTTCTGTAAGCGCAATACGAAGTGTCACTTGAGATCAATCAAATCAACCCGGAACTGTGCGATGTAAAAGGGCGTTATAGTTGTCCGGTCTGTGTGGGCAGAGTGGAAGTGTTGAATGCTATTTTACAGTAAACAAACTGACAGACTCAGCACGCTTATAGGGAAGGACAATCAACAAGCAGAGCACTTACACAAATGACTGATGATCTGCTGAGAGAAATTGATAAAAAAATTGTGGGGGCTGTTTTGTTAAGACTTCAATGCGGCTTATAACATTATTGATCATAGTCTGCTGATGGAAAAATGTATGTGTTATGGCTTCACATCAAAAGCGTTTTGGGACACTGTAAAGTCCATGGAGAATAAGAGCACCTCCTCCCAGCTGCCCACTGCACTGAGGCTAGGAAACACTGTCACCACCAATAAATCTACGACAGTCGATAATTTCAATAAGCATTTTTCTACGGCTGGCTATGCTTTCCACCTGGAGGCCAACAGCTCTCACACCCTGCAGCAACTTGCCCAAGCTCCCCATGCTTCTCCTTCACCCAAATCCAGACAGCTGATGTTCTGAAAGAGCTGCAAAATCTGGATCCCTACAAATCAGCGGGGCTAGACAATCTGGACCCTCTCTAAAATTATCTGCCGAAATTGTTGCAACCCCTATTACTAGCCTATTCAACCTCTCTTTTGTATCGTCTGAGATCCCCAAAGACTGGAAAGCTGCCGCGGTAATCCCCCTCTTCAAATGTGGAGACACTAGACCCAAACTGTTATAAACCTATTTCCATCCTGCCCTGCCTTTCTAAAATCTTCGAAAGCCAAGTTAACAAACAGATCACCGACCATTTTGAATCTCACCGTACCTTGTCCACTACGCAATCTGGTTTTCCGAGCTGGTCATAGGTGCAGCTCAGCCACGGTCCTAAACAATATCATAACCGCCATCGATAAGAGACAATACTGTGCAGCTGTATTCATCGACCAAGCCAAGGCTTCGACTCTGTCAATCACCACACTCTTATCGGCAGACTCAATAGCCTTGGTTTCTCAAATGCCTGCCTCGCCTGGTTCACCAACTACTTCCCAGATCGATTTGACACACTGAACTCTGAGGGCCTGTTGTCCGGACCTCTGGCAGTCTCTATGGGGGTACCACAGGGTTCAATTCTTGGGCCGACTCTATTCTCTGTTTATATCAATGATGTCGCTCTTGCTGCTGGTGATTCTCTGATCCACCTCTACGCAGACGACACCATTCTGTATACTTCTGGCCCTTCTTTGGCCACTGTGTTAACAAACCTCCAAATGAGCTTCAATGCCATACAACTCTCCTTCCGTGGCCTCCAAATGCTTTTAAATGCTAGTAAAACTAAATGCATGCTCTTAAACCGATTGTTGCACGCACCTGCCCGCCGAACTAGCATCACTACTCTGGACGGATCTGACCTAGAATATGTAGACTATGGCCTATTTATTGCCTTAACTCCCTAATCTTCTACATTTACATAGATTTTTCTATTGTGTTATTGACTGTACGTTTGTTTATGTGTAACTCTGTTGTTCTTGTCACACTGCTTTGCTTTATCTTGGCCAGGTCGCAGTTGTAAATGAGAACTTGTTCTCAACTGGCCTACCTGGTTAAATAAAGGTGAAATAAATAAAAAAATCTATAAAAAACATCCCTGCTATATTGTGTATAAAGAGTTACCTGTCTAACACAGAACCTGTTCTTTAATGGAAGCCTCTCCAACATAATCCAGGTAGAATCAGGAATTCCCCAGGGCAACTGTCTTGGCCCATTACTTTTTCAATCTCTACTAATGACATGCCACTGGCTTTGAGTAAAGCCAGAGTGTCTATGTATGAGAATGCGGCTATTGATGACGTCTGGGCCGGCAGCCTCGCAAGGGTTAACACGCTTCAATGTCTTACTCATGTCGGCCACGGAGAATGAGAGCTCAGTCTTTGTAATGCGCAATTGGCTCAAGTCCCTGCCATATACAGTTGAAGTCGGAAGTTCACATACACTTCGGTTGGAGTCATTAAAACTCGTTTTTCAACCACTTCACAAATTTCTTGTTAACAAACTATAGTTTTGCCAAGTCGGTTAGGACATCTACTTTGTGCATGACACAAGTCATTTTTCCAACAATTGTTTACAGATTATTTCACTGTATCACAATTCCAGTGGGTCAGAAGTTAACATACACGAAGTTGACTGTGCCTTAAATCAGCTTGGAAAATTCCAGAAAATTATGTCATGGCTTTAGAAGCTTCTGATATACTAATTGACATCATTTGAGTCAATTGGAGGTGTACCTGTGGATGAATTTCAAGGCCTACTTTCAAACTCAGTGCATCTTTGCTTGACATCATGGAAAAATCAAAAGAAATCAGCCAAGACCTCAGAAAATAAATTGTAGACCTCCAGTCTGGTTCATCCTTGGGAGCAATTTCCAAACAACTGAAGGTACCACGTTCATCTGCACAAACAATAGTACGCAAGTATAAACACCATGGGACCACGCAGCCGTCATACCGCTCAGGAAGGAGATGCATGTGCGAGCAAGGAGGCCTACAAACCTGACTCCGTTACACCAGCTCTGTGAGGAGGAATGGGCCAAAATTAAACCAACGTATTGTGGGAAGCTTGTGGAAGGCTACCCAAAACGTTTGACCCAAGTTAAACAATTTAAAGGCAATGCTACCAAATACTAATTGAGTGTATGTAAACTTCTGACCCACTGGGAATGTGATGAAAGAAATACAAGCTGAAATGAATCCTTCTCGCTACTATTATTCTGACATTTCACATTCTTAAAATAAAGTGGTGATCCTAACTGACCTAATACAGGGAATTTTTACTCGGATTAAATGTCAGGAATTGTGAAAAACTGAGTTTAAATGTATTTGGCTAAGGTGTATGTAAACTTCCGACTTCAACTGTACGTCTCTTAGTCGTTGAAGTGCGACTCCACTGTCCCCTTGTACAGTCGTTTTGCCTCTCTGATTGCCTTACGGAAGACATAGTTGGACTGTTGGTACTCGTCCATGTTCCCAGTCACCTTGCCGTGGTTAAATGCAGTGGTCCTCACTTTCAGTTTAGTGTAAATGGGGCCATCTATATCCAGGGTTTTTGGATAGGATAAGTTGTAATCATCACAGCGGGAACCACATCCTCTATGCACTTCCTGATAAGCAGTAATGGGCAGTCACAGACTTCTATTAAATTGTTTTATTCTGTGTTACAGCATTCAAACCCATATAATACACAATCATTTATTTTTACGTTAAATGCACTAAAACCCATGATTTATTTTTTTTAAGATTCAAACCCGAAACGACCTCAAAAAACACTAAGTGTGCATTACTGTATGTGGCTCGGGCCAAAACAAGTGCATTTCATAGGGAATCGGGAACATTTCAGACTTGCCTCTATTCTCTCAAATCCATTTCTCTATAATGCTGTGTCAGAGGGATTTGACAACTTGTCTTGAGCTGATATAATTCCTGAAAGTCGGTGAACTTAACACATTTCCTTATCAAACCAAGTACATCCATGGTCAAAACCACATTTTCAGAATGCTAGCTTCAGAACTCTTTTCCAAATGCTAGCTTCAGAACTCTTTTCATCCCGCTAGCTTTAGAAACTCTTTTCCAAATGCTAGCTTCAGAACTCTTTTAAATGCTAGCTTCAGACTCTTTTCAGAATGCTAGCTTTAGAACTCTTTTCCAAATGCTAGCTTCAGACTCTTTTTCCAAATGTAGCTGTAGACTCTTTTCCAATGCAAGCTGTAGAACTCTTTTCCAAATGCTTAGCTGTAGAACTCTTTTTCAAATGCTAGGCTTGCAGAACTCTTTTCCAAATGCTAGCTTCAGAACTCTTTTCCAAATGCTAGCTTCAGAACTCTTTTCCAAATGCTAGCTTCAGAACTCTTTTCCGAATGCTAGCTTCAGAACTCTTTTCCAAATGCTAGCTTCAGAACTCTTTTCCGAATGCTAGCTGTAGAACTCTTCTGTCAGTCAATAGCATTCTCTTGGACACATTTCTCTGGGTCAAAAGAAAAGTAGAAGAGGGTTGTTTCAAACCTTTGAGGGTTTTCTTCAGATGAGAGAGAAGGCCTCCAAGTCGCTGCAGGTCAAAGTAGTCCACCTTCCCATTGTAGAAGAGCTGAGGCGGAACATAGGCCTCTGGAGAGGGAGAGGAGGAGAAGAGATAAAATAATTAGCATTACCATTGAGATGGTAGATGAAGACAGCGGCTATTGTGGGTAATTACCCGTAAAGTAATTAAGATAATCATAAACTCAGTCCCCTGAGCAATAGGATGAGAGGGGAAAAACAAACTTATAAAGGACACATGGCTTAGGAAAAGCTTTTCTGTGAAATATCTCCCATGTCCTATTAATACCAGGGGACTAGATGCCCTTCATGTAGTAGATGGCTAAGAGTATAATGGGTACAGGGGAAAAGTGAGCAGAGCGTTTAGTACTGGGACAGGGTTCGTACAGACAGTGGCAAGTCAAATTCAAGGACTTTCAAGTACTTTTTCCAAGCACTAATATTTATTTTCACGGACCATCAATTTGTAAATAGTTCATATAATGCAATTGTTTCTAGGCGCCACCAGATGGCAGTATGTCGCCACAACCTCATAGGAAAAAAATTACTTTGTATTTATCACACTACCTTACAAGTTCTATTCAATCATACGTGGCTACATACATGACTGGTAAGTCAGTACGGATGTTGTAATTTGAGTAGGGATGAGCAGAGTTTTGGGACATGCACACTGGTGAACACAAACGTGTTGCACCACTTGGCCTCCTGAGTGGCACAGCGGTCTGAGGCACTGCATCTCAGTGCTTAAGGCGTCACTACAGTCCCTGGTTCGATTCCAGGCTCTATCACAACAGGCTGTGATTGTGCGCTGCCCTATGGGACTCCCAATTGGCCCAGCGTCATCCGGGTTAGGGTTTGGCCGGGGTAGGATGTCATTGTAAATAAGAATTTGTTCTTAAGTGACTTGCCTAGATAAATGAAGGTTAAATAAAAAAATTAAATGTAATATTCACATTGCAACACAATTCCATCTTAATTACTGTTTTTAAATTGGGCATTTGAGAATCTACCACTTAATAGCTACGAAAAAGCATCTTGCTTCCAACTGGGAGCTTTAGTGTCGCTTGGGAGAAGGGCGAGTGGCTGTGTGAGGAAAACGGCACGTGAACGGTAGGAGCACGGCTGTCGCTGAATAAAATCGGAATATATCGCGGGCACCCTGTGAATGAGGCGATTACAACAACCTCCAGAGCTTTTTTGCCAGAGAAAAATCACAACGTAGAACTGGTGCCAGCGTAGGATTCAGCGTTGTGTCTTTCGCCCTTCAGGGTCCATTCACCCATGCTTGCAATGTCAAAGTCTGATTTTTTTTTTTTACCTTACACAATGTGGGTTGGTTGGGTCCAGTGAGATGTAGTGGCAAAAAAAAGTGGGTAATCTATACTGAACAAAAATATAAAAACGCGACATGTAAAGTGTTGGACCCGTGTTTCATGAGCTGAAATAAAAGATCCCAGAAATGTTGCATACTCAGAAAAAGGCAGAATTGAATCTAGATTTACCTGGCATTTTAGCTATCGAAGTGACATTTGGCAGCGCCTAATCAGTCTAATTCTGTACCTGCCTGGCTGAGTGGCAGTGTGGCTGGAATGAGTGAGCTCGCCTGGCAATCACAGCGCAAAACACGTGAGGAAATGAAACTCGGTAGAAAGGAATTTGCAAGACAAAAACATAATATTTTTCATAAACATATTTGATCATTATCTGTTCTCCTCTCATTTAAAATCAAAGTACTTTTCAAGTACGAACTTGAGCAAATGTCTGATTTTCAAGGTATTCTGTTCTACTACTTGAATTTCAGAGTGCCAAATTCAAGTACTTTAAGCACCTCAGTGCTCTGAGTAGGGTGAAATTGCCCCGAGACACTGATCTAATGCGCTGATGGGTTTGAGAGCTCCTCCAAATACTCTGAATCTCCCACTGCAGGGTTAAAGGGATATTTGGGGATTTTGGCAATGAAGCCATTTATCTATTTCCCCAGAGTCAGATGAACTCGTGAATGTACATTTTATTCATCTGCATCCAGTGAGAATGAAGTTTAAAGGTAGTTTCGAAAGCCAAAGCTAACTAGCGTTAGGGCAATGATTAGAAGTCTATGGTAACAGCTAGCATGCTAACACTAGTTAACGACTTCTTTCAAACTGCACGCTGACAATGATTAGAAGTCTATGGTAACAGCTAGCATGCTAACACTAGTTAACAACTTCCTTCAAACTGCACGCTGACAATGATTAGAAGTCTATGCTAACAGCTAGCATGCTAACACTAGTTAACAACTTCTTTCAAACTGCACGCCGACACGAATATGGTATCCACGAGTTGATCTACTTCGCCAGGATTCAGATGAAGGGTTTCAATTGCCAAAATCCCAAAGTATCCCTTTAATAGAAGTAAATTGACATTGTATTCTAGCTCAGCCGTAAGGGTGAAGTTGCCCCTAGACACTGATCCAAGATCAGCTTTGAATGCTCCTCCAAATCATGTATTATCCCACTGTTGGTATAATATAAGTAACTTGACATTGGGCTGTTGAATTCCCACTTGAAGTTGGGTCGATCTTGAATTACAGTGGCATTTTGGCATGGCGTTTTGATTTTATAAAAAAAGAAATGTGGGTACATTTTCCCATTCTAAATCAACTAATAGGGTAGCGTAATGACTTTAAATAATTTCTACCATTATGATAACATTGTGTAACCAGTAGGAGTGGTAACGCCAACGATGGTAACGCCAACGATGGTAACGCCAACGATGGTAACGCCAATGTCCCATTTTAGGTATATTTTCTGAAATGTAGGCCACAAATCTTCAAATCTAAACAGGTCCTTTAAAAATGATTTACTAAAGTGGTATGATTAATCGTTTTGCTCACCATATTATCACCTTTCAAAAACAGTTTTGATAGCCAAGATTAAAAAGAGCTACAATTTGAAGCGCACTTCCCATTCAAATTGCATATAACGGTCGCGCAATGAGCTGGAGGCAGTAGACATTTTGAAAACATATACTTAAATCCGGAACGTTTTACTACATATTATGGAGGCAAGTTTACCTTGCTTCAAAGTAGCCTAGCCAAAATATAGGCCAAGCCAATTATTTTAAAGACTTCCATATGCCATTGAAACCAGTAGCCTATTTCTCACACATTATATATGGTTTTCTTTCATTGTCTTGTAGGCAAAATCCTAGTCATATTAGCATCCCATGCTAGTTGTTGATAATCCTAGTCATATTAGCAACCCGTGCTAGTTGATGATAATCCTAGTCATATTAGCATCCAATGCTAGTTGTTGATAAATCCTAGTCATATTAGCAACCGTGCTATGTGATGATAATCCTAGTCATATTAGCAACCCGTTGCTAGTTAGGATAACCCTCGTCATATTAGCAACCCATGCTAGTTTGATGACAATCCTAGTCATATTAGCATCCATGCTAGTTGATGATAATCCTAGTCATATTAGCATCCGTGCTAGTTGATGATAATCCTAGTCATATTAGCAACCAGTGCTAGTTGATGATAATCCTAGTCATATTAGCATCCGTGCTAGTTGATGATAATCCTAGTCATTATAGCATCCGTGCTAGTTGATGATAATCCTAGTCATATTAGCAACCCGTGCTAGTTGATGATAACCCTAGTCATATTAGCAACCCATGCTAGTTGATGACAATCCTAGTCATATTAGCATCCCATGCTAGTTGATGATAATCCTAGTCATATTAGCATCCCGTGCTAGTTGATGATAATCCTAGTCATATTAGCATCCCGTGCTAGTTGATGATAATCCTAGTCATATTAGCAACCAGTGCTAGTTGATGATAATCCTAGTCATATTAGCATCCCGTGCTAGTTGATGATAATCCTAGTCATATTAGCATCCCGTGCTAGTTGATGATAATCCTAGTCATATAGCATCCCGTGCTAGTTGATGATAATCCTAGTCAATTTAGCAACCCTGCTAGTTGATGACAATCCTAGTCATATTAGCATCCATGCTAGTTGATGAATCCTAGTCATATTAGCATCCCGTGCTAGTTGATGATAATCCTAGTCATATTAGCAACCGTGCTAGTTGATGATAATCCTAGTCATATAGCATCCCGTGCTAGTTGATGATAATCCTAGTCATATTAGCAACCAGTGCTAGTTGATGATAATCCTAGTCATATTAGCAACCAGTGCTAGTTGATGATATCCTAGTCATATTAGCAACCAGTGCTAGTTGATGATAATCCTAGTCATATTCGCAACCCGTGCTAGTTGATGAAATCCTAGTCATATTAGCAACCAGTGCTAGTTGATGATAATCCTAGTCATATTAGCAACAGTGCTAGTTGATGATATCCTAGTCATATTAGCAACCAGTGCTAGTTGATGATAATCTAGTCATATTCGCAACCCGTGCTAGTTGATGATAATCCTAGTCATATTAGCAACCAGTGCTAGTTGATGATAATCCTAGTCATATTAGCAACCAGGCTGTTGATGATACCTAGTCATATAGCAACCAGTGCTAGTTGATGATAATCCTAGTCATATTAGCAACCAGTGCTAGTTGATGATAATCCTAGTCATATTAGCAACCCATGCTAGTTGATGATAATCCTTCATATTAGCATCCCATGCTAGTTGATGATAATCCTAGTCATATTGCATCCCGTGCTAGTTGATGATAATCCTAGTCATATTAGCAACCAGTGCTAGTTGATAGTAATCTCGTCATATTAGCATCCCGTGCTAGTTGATGATATCCTAGTCATATTAGCAACCAGTGCTAGTTGATGATAATCCTAGTCATATTAGCAACCAGTGCTAGTTGATGATAATCCTAGTCATATTCGCACCCGTGCTAGTTGATGATAACCTAGTCATATTAGCAACCAGTGCTAGTGATGATAATCCTAGTCATATTAGCAACCAGTGCTAGTTGATGATAATCCTAGTCATATTAGCAACCAGTGCTAGTTGATGATAACTAGTCATATCGCAACCCGTGCTAGTTAGATGATAATCCTAGTCATATTAGCAACCAGTGCTAGTTGATGATAATCCAGTCATTAGCAACCAGTGCTAGTTGATGATAATCCTAGTCATATTAGCAACCAGTGCTAGTTGATGATAATCCTAGTCATATTAGCACCAGTGCTAGTTGATGATAATCCTAGTCATATTAGCAACCAGTGCTAGTTGATGATAATCCTAGTCATATTAGCAACCCGTGCTAGTTGATGATAATCCTAGTCATATTAGCACCGTGCTAGTTGATGATAATCCTAGTCATATTAGCATCCCGTGCTAGTTGATGATAATCCTAGTCATATTAGCATCCCGTGCTAGTTGATGATAATCCTAGTCATATTAGCATCCCGTGCTAGTTGATGATAATCCTAGTCATATAGCATCCCTGCTAGTTGATGATAATCCTAGTCATATTAGCATCCCGTGCTAGTTGATGATAATCCTAGTCAATTAGCATCCCGTGCTAGTTGATGATAATCCAGTCATATTAGCATCCCGTGCTAGTTGATGATAATCCTAGTCATATTAGCATCCCGTGCTAGTTGATGATAATCCTAGTCATATTAGCATCCCGTGCTAGTGATGATAATCCTAGTCATATTAGCATCCCGTGCTAGTTGATGAAATCCTAGTCATATTAGCATCCCGTGCTAGTTGATGATAATCCTAGTCAATATTAGCATCCCGTGCTAGTTGTGATAATCCTAGTCATATTAGCATCCCGTGCTAGTTGATGATAATCCTAGTCATATTGCAACCCGTGCTAGTTGATGATAATCCTAGTCATATTAGCATCCCATGCTAGTTGATGATAATCCTAGTCATATTATGCACCGGTGCGTAGTTGATGATAATCCTAGTCATATTAGCATCCCATGCTAGTTGATGATAATCCTAGTCATATTAGCATCCAGTGCTAGTTGATGCATCTTTAGATCTCCCCTCTTTCTAAAATTCAAACAGATATTTTCATCTCAGTCTCATGAAACAGCTTTCACGTGCGGCTCGCTTTTGACAACAGTGTTTCCTCGCAAATTGCATTACGGAAAGAAAAAAAATCCTTGTGCGTATTGCTGCACTTATGATGTGATGAAATAATAGTTGATCAACATTGTAAACCGAACGTTTTGATCTGTTGCATCAGACTAATTGTTTTATTTGTTGATGTAGCCTAGGCCAACTGGTTGTATGAATTTGGAACATATCGTCCCACAACTGGAGCAGATTTAGTTTAGAAAAGTTCATTTCTTTCTCCCAGAGAAAAGCAAGCTGACCGGTAGTATAGATAAACTTTTCTACTATGGGGGTTAGTAGATAAACATAAGCTAGTGACTTTGCTGTTTCGTTACTCGTCTTGACAGGTATTCTAACTATCTTCAAGTGCACATCTGAATTAGATAAGAAGGACGCACGCAGTTGCATGTTCTGTTCATATGAATGACCTTAATGTCAATGAGATTTCTGTCATTCTGAGCACTGTGGGTGGACGCCCTAATCAGGTTACGCACCCACAATGCATATGGGTCTGGTACATTTCTCAAATGTACGGTCAATTTAAATGCTGCTGGTGAAATGTCCGGTGCCACATTTTCCTAACGAAAATCCTGGTGTGTGTGTGTGTGTGTGTGTGTGTGTGTGTGTCTCTCTCTCTCTCTCACCGTCGCTGCTGACGCACCCAGGGTTCTTCATCTTCCCTTCGTCCCAGTAGCTCCTTACGGCCGTGATGAGACGATGCAGAAAACACACCATGTATTCTGGAGGACACAGCGCTGTGGGATGCTGAAACACACATACACATGTTAGACAGGAACACACATACAAGATTACACAAGAAACACACATACACAGTGTTAACACAGGAATACACAATACACAGTGTTAACATCAGAACACCATACACAGTTTTATATCATGTATATATATATTTCTGGAGGAGCACAGCGCGTCGGCGTATGAAAACACACATACAACAGTGTTCACGGAAACACACATGTATCTTGAAAGGACAACAGCGCTGGGGGTAGATAGAAGAACACACATACGCACAGGTCACAGGTAAACAAACATTAATCTGGAGGACCCAGCGCTGTGGGAGCTGAAAGATACACAAGCAGGAAATGTCATCTCTTCCCTGTGCTGGCGTCCTTAGAAGACCCTGAATTTATTCAGAGAATAAGTACACAGTGAGGCTTTCACCCTAGTGAGAGACAGAGACGCGACAGCGCAGTGAGAGTATGCGAAGAACTTTTATAAACAGCTAGTAGAACTGCATTATAAAATCTGAGGAAAACAACGGCAGTAACCGGGAAGTTTTGATTCGCCTAAGATTATCCTGAACAGATTAAAATGTAATTCCTTTCAGTACCTGAGAGAAGGTGCTCAACGGATTGCTCTCCGGGAATAAGTGGTCAACGCCGACAATTTGAATATCAACATTTTCGGGGTTAATAACTTATGAGCTAAAAAGAAAATGGCCAAAAGTGAACGTCGAAAAACACAAAAGGAAAGATACCGTTCCTTTTTCCTGGTTAAGGATCAATTCGGATTGAAGCCTGCAACTCCTCCACCATGACAGACAGGAGAGACCTCGGCACAGATATATATATCATAAAAACAAATTTGACAACCAGCCGGTGCGCTTCACCAGAACCAGGCTTGGATCACAAAGTGCTTTCACAGAACCAGGCCTGGATCACAAAGAGCTTTCACAGAACCAGGTCTGGATCACAAAGAGCAAGCAGAACCAGGCCTTGATCACAAAGAGCAAGCAGAACCAGGCCTGGATCACAAAGAGCAAGCAGAAGCAGGAACAGAAGCATACGAAAGGTTAAAATAAAAAATCCCAAGGAAGAAAATGTAGAAAGGAACCCAACCCCTTCTGGCTGTAGACAGGCAGACAAATGTGAGGGGGATTTTGTAGTGGACATGACTTACCCTCGATCCTCTTCTTAAGCCTCTGACAGCCTCTCTCGTAGGCCCGGCGCCTCAGCCTCTCCTCTGCACTCTCATCTTTAGACTCCTTTCCCTAGTCACACGAGAGGGGACAGATTGTACTGTATTGCATACAACCACAGTTGCTGTGATCACTTTGTTACACTCTTAGAAATAAGCAGTGCTACCTAGAACCATAAAGGATTCTTCAGTTGTCCCCATGGTGAAAAACCCTCTGGAAAATAAATATTTTTTTAGTTCCAGGTGGAACCCTTTCACTAACAGAGGGTTTCCCTAACTCGGTCCTCAGGACCCCAAGGTGTACACGTTTTGGTTTGTGACTCTAGCACTACACAGCTGATTCAATTAACCAACTAATCATCAAGCTTTGATCATTTGAATCAGCTGTGTAGTGCTAGGGGCAAAAACCAAAACGTGCACACCTTGGGTACCGAGGACCGAGTTTGGGAAACGCTGCATTGAGACAAGGTTCCAAAGGGCTCTACCTGGAAGCAAAAGGGTTAACTCCTATGGGGTCAAGCAAACAACACTGTTTTTGTAGCTAGAAATGTTATGCGTTTCTGAAACAACAACAAAAATGGTAGCCAAATCATGACATCCTTTCCAGAGCCGTGATAGGCTGTACCTCTTTGTCGAAGCGTGTGGGCCACCAGGTGGTGGGGATGAGTTCCTCTAGTCCCGCCTCCTTCACCCTCAGAGGAGTCTTAATGTAGAAGAACACCACTGAGCGCAAAACATCAAACGTGTTGAGAGTTAAAGATAATACAGATTATATACACGCAAACACGCGCCCGACAAACACGCTAACACGCGCCCGACAAACACGCTAACACACGCCCGACAAACACGCTAACACGCGCCCGACAAACGCGCTAACACGCGCCCGACAAACACGCTAACACGCGCCCGACAAACACGCACCCGTCAAACACGCTAACACGCGCCCGACAACATCCTACACATACCAAGCAACACAGCGTGCAAGATTACACAGTCTAAGACTACACAGACAATCAAAATATACTGTTAACACATTTCACACAGGAAAGTTTTAGGGGTCCAAGGACAGAGCCATGGGGGACGTGTCGTTTGGCAGAATCTTATCCTGACCAACTAAAGAGCATTTAAAATCGTTGAGATAACTACATTGTCTCAAAATCATGATCGCAAGTACATCACCACTTAGTGTAATAATTATGAAGCATAATAAGCACTTCATTAACCAATGAAAGGATATAGAACGTTGCTGAGCAGATACTTCCTGGACTTCTCATGGCGCAGAATAGCTGTCGTCAAACGAAGGTAGTGAATCTGGAGAAAGTCAGAAGACAAATTACAAGTCAAATGCAGTCACAATTACCATTACAATACTTTGAATATACACCCCCCCTCCCAGACCCACCACCCACCCCAGACCCACCCCCACCCACAGGAACCCACCACCCCAGGCCCACCCCACCACAGGACCCACCCACACCCCAAGACCCACCCCCCCAAGACCACACCCCCAGGACCCACCCACCCATACCCAAGACCCACCCACCCCAGGACCCACCCCACCCACCCACACCCCAGGACCCACCCCTCCCCCCCCACACCCAGGACCCACCCCGCCCCAGACCCACCCATCCACACCCAGGACCGGACCCTCCACCACCAACACAGTAAATAACTGCAGAGCTGCTGGACATTTTTAACCACCTCTCTCAGATTGTAACCTCCTTATCTCAACAAGCTCTCCTCTGATAAATGTGACAAGGACAAAATTAAAACACATCCTACTCCTAAACACACACACACACACTCTGCTCTGAACCATGACAAGGACAAACTGAAAGACACCCAACTCCTACACAAAACACAGCTGCTCCTTTGAAGCGTCTAATGTTAAACATCAACATCGTAAATCCGAAGGATTTTTTTTACGAGGTACTTTTTGAATTAACCAACTATGTATATCACACCAAGGTGACATCTGATTGACTGTTTATCGTCTCCTTCATGTGTTTCAAATGACACCCTATTCCCTACCTAGTACACTACTTTGACTAGAGCAACATCGGGCACTAACAGGGCACGGGTCCAAAGTTGTGCACTATACAGTATAATAGAGACAGCCACTGTTCCTACTCCCAGCCTACAAGCAGCAACTGAAGAGGGAGCCACCAACACAGAGAATATTGAGGCGCTGGACAGAAGAGGCAGGCAGGCTCAATGCTGCAGGATTGTTTTGAGAATGTTGATTGGAATATGTTCAAGAAGATTCATCCACCCAGGACTCATCCATCAACATTGTGAAGTGTGTTGATGATGTGCACCACAATAATAACAATAATCATCATCCGGACATACCCCAACCAAAAACCCTGGATGAACGGAGATATCCGTACCATGCTGAGAGGCAGCACTGCAGCATTCAATGTCAGCAGAACAAACCCTGATGACTCGGTAGAGCGACGCGTTCAAGGCAAGCAGGTACGAGCTCCACAAATCCATTAGGGACACAAAGGGACACTTACAGACTCAAACTTGAATTGATGTTCGACAACTCAGACTCCGCATTGCATGTTACAAGGACTACAGACTATCCCAGACTGCAAAGGCAAATCCAGCTGTGTGGTGCCCACCAAAGCCATCCCTCTATCATCTTCTACCTGTCCCTCTCCAAGGCTGTAGTCCCCACCTGTCCCTCTCCAAGGCTGTAGTCCCCACCTGTCCCTCTCCAAGGCTGTAGTCCCCACCTGTCCCTACTCCCACCCCAGGCTGTATCGTATCGTTTTTCTAACACCCTGTCTCCTGCTCCCACAAGGCTGGTAGTCCCCCACCTGTCCCTCTCCTCACACAATGTCCGCAAGTAACAGAAAAAAAGTCTGGTCGCACCACCCCACCTCACTTGGAGTTAAATAAGAGATGATGTTCCCTCCTCACCTTATGGCTCGCCAATTCTCACAAGGCTAGTCCCACACCTGTCCCTCTCCAAGGCTGTAGTCCCACACCTTCCCTCCCAAGGCTGTAAGTCCCCACCTGTCCCTCTCCAAGGCTGTAGTCCCCACCTGTCCCTCTCCAAGGCTGTAGTCCCCACCTGTCCCTCTCCAAAGGCATGTACGTACCACCAAAATAGCTGGGAGGCATGAGGCCTGAGAGGTGAGTCCCACTACCTCCCACGAGAAATCAGTGATTCTTCTCGCCTACTGACTTACACACCGACAACGAAGCAATTGAGAGCTAGCACCACACAGTGCTCACTCTCTACCAAATGAAGAGCGGTAGTTTTATCCCCAAACTGCGTAAGGAGTGATCCAACCAATGTTTTTCCTTGTGAGTTGACTGTGAGCTGAGAAGAGAGTGACATCCAAATGCACCTAACTACTCAGTCTATCGCACGTGCGTCAGCTCTTACTATGAACAATATCCAGACCACCCATTAATAACAGTGACTCACGCGAGAAGCGCGAAATGGACATCCCCAGTCCCAGACTCAAAGGCCGCATTGCATGTGGCCAGGGCTTAGCACAAGCGGCAAACACCCGGACTCACGCAATGGTTCGAGTATCCATACTAAGTTACAAAAAGCATTCATACAGAAATGCCATTTCCATCGCCTAATTGGGCACATTACTACGGCTAACGCTAAACAATCACTGGGAATAAGGAGAACACACCACGTATAGAAACACTGTTCCATTCGTGACTTACAGTTCTCAAGCTGAATCCTGGAGCCACGGTACATCGAGACATACCTCTTCCACTAAACTACGACATCGGATTGTCAATGCGAACCCAAAACAGCATCTCAATACCACTTTTTTGACAGGTTAGCGATTATTGCGATCATCCTCGACTCTTCATACAGTCACTGTGAGAAGGACAAATGTGACCATTGCAACCCCGGATCCCTCCAAATACACCTCCTCTTCGCTGCAATCGCCCACGGGAGTGTTCCCTGAGCACGCGAATAGATTTCGCCAGTCTTACACGACGAGCCTGGATCCACCGCTGCCCAGCCTCACATATCCAGACAACACTGGGACCATGCTCCCTCCGACACATCCAGGACATCACTGGGACCATGCTCCCACCGACACATCCAGGACAACACTGGGACCATGCTCCCACCGACACATCCAGGACATCTACTCGAAATGGTGCCCTTTGGAAAGCCTGCAGCATCATCAAAGACCCCACCCACGGAGCATGAGGTCTGATAGAAACGGTCTCTGAGCCTGTTGGTATCTACAAGCCATCAGACTGCTGAACACTTGAACTGGACTGACCACCTGCTCTGATTCTCTGCATCTTAGTACACACACACTGCTACCACCAAACTCGTATTATACTGCTCAGGTTATACACCGCCCCCCACCAAAACACTAGAAATCGTTCCTTCCTGTTTTATACTGATGCTATAAAGTTCCTTCTATTCTACAGGGACCTTCATGTACCTATTATTTTCTTAGGTCTTATTTAGTTAGACGATGTACACTGAGTGGACAAAACATTAGGAACATCATCCTAATATTGAGATTCAACCGCCTTTTGCCCTCAGAACAGCCTCAACATGTCGGGGCATGGACTCTACAAGATGTCGAAAGCGTTCCACAGGGATGCTGGCCCATGTTGACTCCAATGCTTCCCAACAGTTGTGTCAAATTGGCTGGATGTCCTTTGGGTGATGGACCATTCTTGATATACACGGGAGACTGTGTAGTGTGGAAAAACCCAGCAGCGTTGCAGTTCTTGACACAAAACAGCGCATCTGTCACCTACTACCATACCCCTGTTCAAAAGGAACTTAAATCTTTTGTCTTGCCCATTCACCCTCTGAATGGCACACATACACAATCCATGTCTCAATTGTCTCAAGGCTTAAAAATCCTTCTCTAACCTGTCTCCTCCCCTTCATCTACACTGATTGAATTGGATTTAACAGGTGACATCAATAAGGGATCAAAGCTTTTCACTTGGATTTACCTGGTCAGACTATGTCACGGAAAGAGCAGGTGTTCTTAACGTTTTGTCCACTCAGGGTATACCATGCGTATCCTGTACATACCACTACTAAAACTAGGAACTAAAGTGACAGTGGACCCACACCTGAGAACTCTCCCCCTCTGCTGCTGTTACACATAGCTTACAATTGGCGTATTCAACCCCCCCCCCCTCTCCTTTGTAACTATGTCCCCAGGTCATTGCTGTGACAATGTTCTCAGTCAACTTACCTGGTAAAATAAGGGCTAAATAAAATGTAAAAAAACATTGGACCCACAACAGAGAATTCTCCCGCTGCAGCTGTTACACATAGTTCCATTGTGAAAACACACAACATACGACCTAAACATGGCAGGATGGGACTCGCCTATGTGTGAGAGTGCAGCAAAGGACTAGTCTCAGTCTCCGAGACAGTCGATGTCTGCGGTTGCGTTGTCTTCTAACCAAGGTATGAAATGCAAATCATAATTGACTGCAGCGCATATAAACCACACACACACACAACCCCAACCGGTGGTTCCATGACGACTGAAAACCCCAACCGGTGGTTCCATGACGACTGAAAACCACTACCGGTGGTTCCATGACGACTGAAAACCACTACNACCCCAACCGGTGGTTCCATGACGACTGAAAACCACTACCGGTGGTTCCATGACGACTGAAAACCACTACCGGTGGTTCCATGACGACTGAAAACAGAACCATGGGACGAACGAGTGACATTTCCTTTGCTCCTTTTCCCTGCAAGTGGTCAACTCATTACACGTCATGATATGTAATCAGAAGTGTCCACTTAATGTGAGAGCTGACGGGAGAGGGTGTGTCTTAAGTGTTTGGAATGCAGCCCAGGGGGTGGGGGGGCGGAGTCTGAGACAGGAAGTAAATCCACAGGTATGCTAGAGTATGGGTCAGTGGGTGCGGAGTCTGAGACAGGAAGTAAATCCACAGGTATGCTAGAGTATGGTGAGTGGGTGTGGCATCCTACCTGGAAGCCCAAGTCTGGGATGATGGGGGAGAATCTATAGGCTCTCAGCAGTGACATCATCAGCTGCTTCAGACACTCGTTCACCTCGTAGTCCTGTACGGGCAGAGTCATTGCATTCAAAAAAATATTACATTTGCACATAGGCCCCATTCCACCCTCGAGAGCCGCACGCATGACTTGAGTTTATGCACAAATCTACCATTGCCATCAATGCATGATTTACACAAACATTTGAGTTAAGCGAGAAGATTTTAAGCTCCGCCCAATACAGTTGCAGGAGATATGTTCAGCAAATACTAGCTAGTGTTGGCTACATGCTAGGCCAGAGGCTCACCTCACCTTAGGGTTAGAGGTAAAGGGTAGAGGGTAGAGGGTAGGTACTAACCTCCATGAGAAGCCAGAAGAGGTCCAGAAGCTGCTGGATGAGAGGGTGTTCGTCCACTGAGCCTCCCCCCTCCAGTATACCCAGTAGGAAGTTCATCAGCACACCTTCTACTAGATACACCTTACACTGTGGAGACAGACCCTCAACATCTTACACTGTGGAGACAGACCCTCAACATATTACAGTGTGGAGACAGACCCTCAACATATTACACTGTGGAGACAGACCCTCAACACATTACAGTGTGGAGACAGACCCTCAACATATTACAGTGTGGAGACAGACCCTCAACATATTACAGTGTGGAGACAGACCCTCAACATATTACAGTGTGGAGACAGACCCTCAACACATTACAGTGTGGAGACAGACCAACAACATCTTACACTGTGGAGACAGACCCTCAACACATTACAGTGTGGAGACAGACCCTCAACATATTACACTGTGGAGACAGACCAACAACATATTACAGTGTGGAGACAGACCCTCAACATATTACAGTGTGGAGACAGACCCTCAACACATTACAGTGTGGAGACAGACCCTCAACACATTACAGTGTAGACAGATAATCAACATATTACACACGAGACTAGAGACAATAATACACACAAGATAAATGATGACACATGAACACCGTTTAGATCCCTACTGGGATACCTTCATCTGACCACAATGTGAACCACATTACAGAATCAATGTCCAGATAATATTGTCCCAAAAAAGGACAAAATGTACACCAGTTTCAGCTGCAGTCATTTAGCGGTGGGAATACGCCACAGAAAAGTCATTGCCGCCATACCCCAAAAAAATACGGATATTTTATTTATTTATTCTGTGGAGGCACACTTAGATGATGCTATATAAACAGTCCACATTTACTGTTTCCTCTACAAACATAACAAGTAATGAATAGAAACAAACTGCCAAGTCAATAGTAGAACAGTTGATTAACCTGGTCGGGTTGTTGTTGTGTACCAGGGAAATATCCCCCTCGAGGCGCATTTTAGTTACGAGTGCCAAAGGGAAGGAAACATGCATTCAGACAACAACTCATAATACAAATCGTAGGGAAAATAGCAGTTTTAATGGCCTCATTTTTTTTTAAGTGCGATCCCAGCTTTCCATTCTTACTTTATCAATTTCTCGACTCCTTAATATGTGCAAACCCAGAGTTTTTAGCAGCGGCATGGTTGAGTACATGACTGCCACAATTCGCATGAGTGCATAATATAGTTTAGTAGTGGCAGCCAAGGAAAGGGTGTTGGGGGGGGAAATGGTGACATTAAAATGTTTATTATTTTCTGTGAGAAGTACAGGCAGGGGACGTGTTACCCCACCGGGTGATGGGTTACCCCAAGTTACCCTAAAAAGGAAGGCCTACATTATATACACTGTGTTTATGCATGTGTTTTTTGGCACATAAAATGAATCAATATAATGCTAACTAGTTCAAATATCCCATTTGGGATCTAGCTAATGATTAACCCAACAGGGTAACTACAGATAGGCAACCCCATGATTCAGTCTATTTATTTATAGCCACTATGCTGTATCAGTTGGGCTTCAGGTGATAATGCTTATTGCTTATCATATTTTGTATTTTTTTATTTCACCTTTATTTAACCAGGTAGGTTAGTTGAGAACAAGTTCTCATTTACAACTGCGACCTGGCCAAGATAATGCATAGCAGTGCGACACAAACAACAGAGTTACATGGAATAAACAAACATAGTCAATAATACAATAGAAAAAGTCTATATACAGTGTGTGCAAATGAGGTAGGAAAAGGGATGTAAGGCAATAAATAGGCCATAGTGGCGAAATAATTACAATTTAGCAATTAAACACTGGAGTGATAGATGTGCAGAAGATGGATGTGCAAGTAGAGATACTGGGGTGCAAAGGTGCAAAATAAAAAAATATATATAACAGTATGGGGATGAGGTAGTTGGATGGGCTATTTACAGATGGACTATGTACAGGTACAGTGATCAGTAAGCTGCTCTGACAGCTGATGCTTAAAGTTAGTGAGGGAGATATGAGTCTCCAGCTTCAGTCATTTTTGCAGTTTGATCCAAAGGAAGAATTTGCTTTGTGGGTGACAAGTGAAATATACCTGCTGGAGCGAGTGCTACGGGTGGGTGCTGCTATGGTGACCAGTGAGCTGAGATAAGGCGGGGCTTTACTTAGCAAAGACTTATACACTGCTCAAAAAAATTAAGGGAACACTTAAACAACACAATGTAACTCCAAGTCAATCACACTTCTGTGAAATCAAACTGTCCACTTAGGAAGCAACACTGATTGACAATAAATTCAATTTAACCTTGCGTAATACCCTAGATGCAGTCGCACCCCTAAAAACAAAAAACATTTGTCATAAGAAAHTAGCTCCCTGGTATACATAAAATACCCGAGCTCTGAAGCAAGCTTCCAGAAAATTGGAACGGAAATGGCACTACACCAAACTAGCTTGGAAAGGCAGTATTGTGCAGTTTCGAAGAGCCCTCACTGCTGCTCGATCATCCTATTTGTCCAACTTAATTGAGGAGAATAAGAACAATCCAAAATGTATTTTTGATACTGTCGCAAAACTAACAAAAAAGTGGCATTCCCCAAGAGAGGATGGCTTTCACTTCAGCAGTGAAATTCATGAACTTCTTTGATGAAAAGATCATGATCATTAGAAAGCAAATTACAGACTCCTCTTTAAAATCAGCGTATTTCTCCAAAGCTCAGTTGTCCTGAGTCTGCACAACACTGCCAGGAACTAGGGACATATGCAAAAAAAAATTTAACTATATCTCTTGACACATTGATGAAAATAGTCTTGGCCTCTAAACCTTCAAGCTGCATACTGGACCCTATTCCAACTAAACTACTGAAAGAGCTACTTCCTGTGCTCGGCCCTCCTATGTTGAATATAATAAACGGCTCTCTATCCACCGGATGTGTACCGAACTCACTAAAAGTGGCAGTAATAAAGCCTCTTGAAAAAGCCAAACCTTGACCCAGAAAATATAAAAAACAAAAAAAATCGGTCTATATCAAATCTCCCATTCCTCTCAACATTTTTGGAGAGACTGGAAACCCAAATTGGTCTACGCGGACAAGTTCTGGCCTGGTTTAGATCTTATCTGTCAGAAAGATATCAGTTTGACTCTGTGGATTGGTTTGTCTTCTGACAAATCAACTGTAAACTCCGGTGTTCCTCAAGGCTTCGTTTTAGGACCACTATTGTTTTCACAATATATTTGACCTCTTGGTGATGTCATTCGGAAACATAAATGTTAACTTTCACTGCTATGCGGCCGACAAACAGCTGTACATTTCAATGAAACATGGTGAAGACCCAAAATTGCCTCGCTGGAAGCCTGCTTTTCAGACATAAGGAAGAGGATGGCGGCAAATGTTCTACTTTTAAACTCGGACAAAACAGAGATGATTGTTCCAGGTCCCAAGAAACAAAGAGATCTTCTGTTGAATCTGACAATTAATCTTGATGGTTGTACAGTCGTCTCAAATAAAACTGTGAAGGACCTCGGCGTTACTCTGGACGCTGATCTCTCTTTTGACAAACTTATCAAGACTGTTTCAAGGACAGCTTTTTGCCATCTACGTAACACTGCAAAAATCTGAAACTTTCTGTCCAAAAATGAAGCTGAAAAATTATTCCATGCTTTTGTTACTTCTAGGTTAGACTTCTGCAATGCTCTACTTTCCGGCTACCCGGATAAAGCACTAAATAAACTTCAGTTAGTGTTAAACACGGCTGCTAGAATCTTGACTAGAACTAAAAAATGTGATCATATTACTCCAGTGCTAGCCTCCATACACTGGCTTTCTGTTAAGGTTAGGGCTGATTTCAAGGATTTACTGCTAACCTACAAAGCATTACATGGGCTTGCTCCTACCCATCTTTCCGATTTGGTCCAGCCGTACATACCTACACGTACGCTACGGTCACAAGACGCAGGCCTCCTTACTGTCCCTAGAATTTCTAAGCAGACAGCTGGAGGCAGGGCTTTCTCCTATAGAGCTCAATTTCTATGGAATGGTCTGCCTAACCATGTGAGAGACACAGACTTGGTCTCAACCTTTAAGTCTTTACTGAAGAATTATCTCTTCAGTAGATCATATGATTGAGTGTAGTCTGGCCCAGGAGTGTGAAGGTAAACTGAAAGGCACTGGAGCAATGAACCGCCCTTGCTGTCTCTGCCTGGCCGGTTCCCCTCTCTCCACTGGGATTCTCTGCCTCTAACCCTATTACAGTGGCTGAGTCACTGGTTTACTGGTGCTCTTCCATGCCGTCCCTAGGAGGGGTGCGTCACCTGAGTGGGTTGAGTCACTGACGTGATCTTCCTTCCTTGCGTTCGTGCCGTGGGGAAGATCTTCGTGGGCTATACTCGGCCTTGTCTCAGGATAGTAAGTTGGTGGTTGAATATATCCCTCTAGTGATGTGGAGGCTGTGCTTTGGCAAAGTTTGTTTGGCCCTGTCCGGGGGTATCGTTGGACGGAGCCACAGTGTCTCCCGACCCCTCCTGTCTCAGCCTCCAGTATTCATGCTGCAATAGTTTGTGTCGGGGGGCTAAGGTCAGTCTGTTATATCTGGAGTATTTCTCCTGTCTTATCCGGTGTCCTGTGTGAATTTAAGTCCCTCCTCTCCTTCCCCTGATGACTCCTTGCTGTCCCCAGTCCACCTGGTCGTGCTGCTGCTCCAGTTTCAACTGTTCTGCCTGCGGCTATGGAACCCTGACCTGTTCACCGGACGTGCTACCTGTCGCAGACCTGCTTTTTTCAACTCTCTAGAGACAACAGGAGCGGTAGAGATACTCTGAATGATCGGCTATGAAAAGCCAACTGACATTTACTCCTGAGGTGCTGACCTGTTGCATCCTCTGTGATTATTATTACTTGACCCTGCTGGTCGTCTATGAACATTTGAACATCTTGGCCATGTTCTGTTAAAATCTCCACCCGGCACAGCCAGAAGAGGACTGGCCACCCCTCATAGCCTGGTTCGTCTCTAGGTTTCTTCCTAGGTTCCTGCCTTTCGAGGAAGTTTTTCCTAGCCACCGTGCTTCTACACCTGCACTGCTTGCCGTTTGGGGTTTTAGGCTGGGTTTCCGTATAGCACTTTGTGATATTAGCTGATGTAAGACATTTGATTGATAACTAGACAAGTTCAACGACTCTTCACTCACCATAAGTGGGGCAAAGTAGTTGAAGATGTGCGCCAGAGTCACTAGAGTGGTGGGTTCTCCATGTAGGCTCCAGCAGGCACTGTCTTTCACCAGCACCTTCTCCTCCTGTTGGGAACGGACAAAGGGGAGAGAACGGTTGACATTTTGATGGACAAACAATTCTGGAAACTTCCACAAATTTCCATGGTTTCAAAAAAAAATCCCGGTTAATGGATTCCCGGAGTAAGGAAAATTAGCAGGTAACCGGGGATTTCTGAAACATATTTACACACAAATGTCTAACACAAATGAATCGTAAGATAAATTAATAAATGACCATTTTAAAACAGTATTCACTTACATATTACTCATACTACTGCATTTGGTGTGAATACCATGCACGATGAAGCAGAATTGAGCACTCTAGTACCTGTGAGGTTACACCATCCCTCAGCCGTTGAACAATAAAATAGCGAATTGACCGCTTCTGTTGATGTTTGAATCCCAGATAACCCCCTTCAATGTTACCTGTGTGTCTAAGGTGGTAGACAAGACTGTCTTGATATAACCTAGTAGTTTGTGAGCCCTGAGCAGGTCTGCAGTTGGAGGGTTCTGGAGGGGCAGGTAGCCCTCTACAGGGTATCTGAGGGGGCGACTGCCGAAGTTGAACGCCACGGACTCTTTAAAGGACAGGCTGATAGCAGGGAAATAGGCTACACCTGGACCCATCTTAATGTTACTGAACGCCGTGCCCAGGGACTGGCCATTCCTGGGAGAGGGAATTGAAGAGAAGAGAATAAAAGCTACTTTAATATCCATTCTACAAAATAAATTAACTTTACAACAAAACATGAGAAACCGGTAAATGAGCTGGGGGAAAAAATGTAATTTTCAACACGTAATGTGATTAGAAAACAGTGATAAACTTACAGACAGAATGTGATGGTTCCCTCGTCAAGGTCTATCAAACAGCTCACTATGTCTCCAGCTGCCCATGACTACAAAACAAGAAACATGTCAGGACGTTACATTAGCTACATTAGCTAGCACACGACCCCATAATAAAAACGTTGCTCTTGATGAACCATTGTGATCTTCTCACCTTGCCATAGTTAGTGGTCGTTACGTTCCACTTCCTGACTCGGTTTCCATCGTAAGCGTACGAGTCTGGAGTG
Source organism: Salvelinus sp. IW2-2015 (assembly GCF_002910315.2). Taxonomy (NCBI): domain Eukaryota; kingdom Metazoa; phylum Chordata; class Actinopteri; order Salmoniformes; family Salmonidae; genus Salvelinus; species Salvelinus sp. IW2-2015. The sequence goes on along the minus strand of NW_019942923.1, from coordinate 127,260 downwards.
TCACCCACACCTTCCTGATAAGAGAGAAAACACACGTTACAGTACCACTATACACCAGCGGAGGCTGCTGAGGGGAGGACGGCTCATAAGAATGGCTGCAACAGAGCAAATGGAATGGCATCAAACTCATGGAAAACGTGTTCGATTCCATTCCTCCTCCCCAACTAAGGTGCCACCAACCTCCTGTGCTATACACACTCTCCAGATGAAAGATGAAACATTTGCTGAACACAACATGTAAAGTGTTTGTCCCATGTTTCATGACCTGAAATAGATCCCAGAAATGTTCAATATGCACAAAAAGCTTATTTTGCTCACATTTTGTGCAAAAATGTGTTTACATCCCTGACAGTTGTGACATATCAAGAAACTGATTAAAGAGCATGATCATTACACAGGTGCGCCTTGTGCTGGGGACAATAAAAGGCCACTATAAAAATGTGCAGTTGTGTCACACAACGCCACAGATGTCTCAAGCTGAGGAAGCGTTCCTGCTGACTGCAGGAATGTCCACCAGAGCTGTTGCCAGAGAATTGAATGTTCACTTCTCTACTATAAGCCACCTCCAACTTTGTACGGCCGGTTAGAATTCGGCAGTATGTCTAACTGGCCGTACAACCGCAGACCACGCGTAACCAGCCAAGGACTTCCACATCCAGCCTTTTCACCTGCGGGATCAGCTGCCACCCGGACAGCTGATGAAACTGCGGGTTTGAACAACCAAAGAATTTCTGCACAAACTGTCAGAAACCGTCTCAGGGAAGCTCATCTGCATGCTCGTCGTCCTCACCAGGGTCTTGAATAAATGCAGTTTCGACGTTGTAATATACTTCAGTGGGGAAATGCTTCAATGGCCTTCAATGGCCACTGGCACTCTGGAGAAGTGTGCTCTTCACGGATGAATCCTGGTTTCAACTGTACCGGCAGACTGCCAGTACATGACAGCATGATGAGGTGTGGGCGAGCATTTGACAACATTGTGAACAGAATGCCCCATGGTGGGGTTATGGTATGGGCAGGATTAAGCTACAGATAACGAACACAACTGAATTTTATCGATGGCAATTTGAATGCACATAGATACTGTGACGAAATTCTGAGGCCCATTTTGGTGCCATACATCCACCGCCATCACCTCATGTTTCAGCATAATGCACGGCCCCACGTCGCAAGGATCTATACACAACTCCTGGAAGCTGAAAATGTCCCAGTTCTTCCACAGCCTGCATACTCACTAGACATGTCACCATTGAGCATGTTTGGGATGCTCTGGATCGATGTGTATGACAGGGTGTTCCAGTTCCCGCCAAAATCCAGCAATTTGTGCCACGCTGCATGAGTCAAATGGTGAACACTGGTTTTCTGATTCACATCTACTTTTCTTTTCTTTTTTTTTTTTAAAGATATGACCAACAGATGCATGGTTCCCAGTCATGTGAAATCCATAGATTAGGGCGTAATTCATTTATTTCAATTGACTGATTTTCCTAATATGAACTCAGTCAAATCTTTGAAATTGTTGCATGTTACGTTTATATCAGTGTTCAGTGTACCTTACAGAAACACTAAAACTATAAAGCCCTGCAGATATAATGCAGTTATAGACTTAAAACTTGTAATGAGCATGTCTGACCCCCCCCTAATAAATTCCAGAATAAGATGGTACAGGTTGACCATCATTGGGCTCAGGAGTTTTAAGGCAACAGCTAGGGCCACCGAGGTTACCCTGACCATTTCATCTGACGGTTCAAATGTCTTGAGGACAGACGAGAGCGAGGAGAAACAAATACAGGCTACAACCAAAGCCTGTGTCAGGGGAGACAATATTAGATGATCTCTGCTAGAAAACTAGGGCCCCCGAGTTGTTCCTGGTCAGGTCACATGGTCAGGGAAACCTCCTGGCCCCATCCTGATGGTTGGTTGTTCCGGGGTGCATCAGTGAGGCCACCGTATTCCCTATATAGTGAACAACTTTTGACCAGGTCGGCCCTGATATAAGGGATAGGGAGCCATTTCTGAAGGAACCGCAGTGCCCCCTACTGCACCTCCAGGTGGTCACCGCAGTGCCCCCTACTGTATCTCAGGTGGTCACCGCAGTGCCCCCCTATTGCACCTCCTGGTTGTCACGCAGCGCCCCTACTGCACCTCCAGGTGGTCACCGCAGCGCCCCTACTGCACATCCAGGTGGTCACCGCAGTGCCCCCTACTGCACCTCCAGGTTGGTCACCGCAGCGCCCCACTGCACCTCCAGGTGGTACCGCAGCGCCCCCTACTGCACCTCCAGGTGGTCACCGCGGGTCCCCTACTGCACCTCCAGGTTGGTCACCGCAGCGCCCCCTACTGCACCTCCAGGTGGTCACCGCAGCACCCCCTACTGCACCTCCAGGTGGTCACCGCAGTGCCCTACTGCACCTCCGGTTGGTCACCGCAGTGCCCCCTACTGCACCTCCAGGTGGTCACCGCAGCACCCCTACTGCACCTCCAGGTGGTCACCGCAGTGCCCCTACTGCACCTCCAGGTGGTCACCGCAGTGCCCCCTACTGCACCTCCAGGTGGTCACCGCAGTGCCCCTACTGCACCTCTAGGTGGTCACCGCAGTGCACCACCCTATCAGTGCCTCTGTATACGTTTCTGGTTATAAGAACGATCTTACCTCCTGGTTGAACCTGCAGTTCAGAGTGCACCATCCTATCTGCATCAGGCCCTGTGACGAGATCAGCACCTCGTACGCCCATTTCCCTGGAATCCACGGTACAGTATGTCAACGTTAGACATGCTTCTGTACAACATGAAATGTATCTGATTTTTTAACCAACTATTAAGACCTGTACATTCAGTAAAAAGTATGATAGTGTAGAATTTACCTCTGTATACACAGGTAGTAGCTCTAATGGAACTGAAATTGCTATGCACTATGACCTGGAAAGAAAAGGAAACAATGACCAAACAGTGACAACTTTGGAGGGAATAAAAATCAGAAACAGATGTTTAGGTACAACATAAAAATTATTCTAGATCACTTCGAGCTGAAACGTATTCAAAATTCTAGTCAACGTATTCAAAAATTCTAGTCACGTTTCAAAACTTCTAGTCAAAGTATTCAAAAATTTCTAGTCAAAGTATTCTAAAATTCTAGTCAACGTATTCTAAATTCTAGTCAAAGTATTCTAAAATCTAGTTCAACGTATTCTAAAATTCTAGTCAAGTATTCTAAAATTCTAGTCACAGTATTCTAAATTCTAGTCAACGTATTCTAAAATTCTAGTCAACGTATTCTAAAATTCTAGTCAACGTATTCTAAAATTCTATGTCAACGTATTCTAAAATTCTAGTCAACGTATTCTAAAATTCTTCTGTCAAAGTATTCCTAAAATTCTAAGTCAACCGTATTCTAAAATTCTAGTCAACGTATTCTAAAATTCTAGTCAACGTATTCTAATTCTAGTCAAAGTATTCTAAAATTCTAAAATTCTAAGTCAAAGTATTCTAAAATTCTAGTCAACGTATTCTAAAATTCTAGTCAACGTATTCTAAAATTCTAGTCAACGTATTCTAAAATTCTAGTAAATCTAACCATTTTATCATTTAGCAGACACTCTTATCCAGAGCAACTTACAGAAGTGAGAGCATACATTTTCATAATGCCCCCCCCCCCCTGTGGGATTTCGGGAACCCCGGCGTTGCAAGCGCCATGCTCTACCCACTGAGCCCAACCCCCAATGCTATGTTTCTCACCCCCAGCAGATCATCATCCACAAACAGGAGGCCCTCGAAGCCACTGGTGTGATCCAGGACCACGGTCAGAGGACCTAGACAACCATCAACTGGCTGATCTGGAGGATGAGGACAGGCTCTAGTATCAGTTTGGTGAGGACCATGTACATGTACCAGTCAAAAGGTTTGGACACATCTACTCACTCAATGGTTTTTCTTAATTTTTTTAAACTATTTTCTACATTGTAAAATAATAGTGAAGACACCCCAAATCTATGAAATAACTAAAATATTTTAAAAAGTCTAAATATATTTTAGATTATTCAAAGTAACCACCCTTTGCATGGATGACAGCTTTGCACACTTGGCATTCTCTCAACCTGCTTCATGAGGTAGTCACCTGGAATGCATTTAAATTAACAGGTGTGCCTTTTAAAAAATGTATTTGTGGAATTTCTTTCCTTATTAACGCATTTGAGGCAAGCAGTTGTGTTGTGACAAGGTAGGGGTGGTATACAGAAGATAGATAGCCCTATTTGGTAAAAGACCAAGTCCATATTATGACAAGAACAGCTCAAATGAGCAAAGAGAAACGACAGTCCATCATTACTTTAAGACGTGAAGGTCAGTCAATGCGGAACATTTCAAGAACTTTAAAAGTTTCTTCAAGAACAGTTGCAAAAACCATCAAGCGCTAGGATGAAACCGGGTCTCATGAGGACCGCCACAAGAAAGCAAGACCCAGAGTTTCATCTGCTGCAGAGGATAAATTAATTCGTTTCCAGCCTTTGAAATTGGCAGTTAACTGCAACTCAGATTGCACCTCACAGAGTTCAAGTAACAGACACATCTCAACATCAACTGTGCAGAGGAGACTCCTTGAATCAGGCCTTCATGGTTGAATTGCTGCAATGAAACCACTACTAAAGGACACCAATAAGAAGAAGAGACTTGCTTGGGCCAAGAAAAAACGAGCAATGGATATTAGATTTTTGGTTCCAACCGCCGTGTCTTTGGTTTGCGCGTAGTGGGACTATCATTTGTATTTCAACAGGACAATGACCAAACACACCTCCAGGCTGTGTAAGGGCTATTTGACCAGAGATGAGAGTGATGGAGTGCTGCATCAGATGACCTGGCCTCCACAATCACCTGACAACCCAATTGAGATCGTTTGGGATGAGTTGGACCGCAGAGTGAAGGACAAGCAGCCACCAAGTGCTCAGCATATGTGGGAACTCCTTCATGACTGTTGGAAAAGCATTCAACCTGGTTGAGAGAATGCAAAGCTGTCATTAAGGCAAACGATGGCTACTTTGAAAAATCTAAAATATATTTGGATTTGTTTAACACTTGTTTTGGTTGCTACATGATTCCATATGTGTTCATTTTTTGGGTGGGGGGGTGGTTAATTGCAATCCAATATCCAATTACTTCATGAATAAATGCCACCGGCTAGGGTGGAGAGGACAATAGTCTTTACACCATAAACACAAACTGATAGCTTTATGAACATATGGGTCTGGTGTCCTCAGTAGAATAGTGTGTGTGTATACACCTCTGGTGTCCTCAGTAGAACAGTGTGTGTGTGTGTGTGTGTGTGTGTGTGTGTGTGTGTGTGTGTNTGTGTGTGTGTGTGTGTGTGTGTGTGTGTGTGTGTGTATACACCTCTGGTGTCCTCAGTAGGCTCTCCCTCAGTTAGCAGCCTCTCCAGATGAGCCCCCAGGTCCTGGAAGCCCAGAGGTTTCCTAAGGATGGAAAAACTACCATCAGACAACATTCACCCCCTACTTGGCCCTTGATAGTGGGTTATAGTTGTTTCATCTTCTTAAAGTTGAATGTACTTATTTTATTTGTAAAGGAAGGTTCCGGAAGACAGCTTAGATCCTTTCAAAAGCGCATTTCTGAAGCGTTTCGTAGACAATATTGTTTTGTCAAAATACTTATTGTAGGTCGTTCTATAAAAGTGTTAGTGAAACCTTTCCACAGAGAGACACCCCCAGATGTGTCAGTGTTATTGTAGCCCTGAACTGGCACACCTGACTCAACTAGTCAAGGGATTGATGGTAATATTTTCACATGTTAATTATCAAGTGAGTTGTGAAAAACAAAAAGTTCTGTCCCAACTAATTTAGAACACTATAAACTTAAGTAAGCACACAGTCATGCTGGTGACTAGTGATTCGCAGGTCAGCTGTTTGTTCACCGTCACCCGCAACCGCACGAATATAGGTTTACGAAATAAAGTGAAAATCTGAGGCCTGCAGCCGACACTAACCCCAAAATAGGCCGGTAGAAAATGTGCTGTATGATCAGAGACGGGGTGGCAGTATTTCTTCTTTAAATCCTTATTTAGATGAGCTATGTTTCTGCTTATAATTTCAGACATTTTGGTAGGCAATGTGTTTGTCAACTCCTCTATAAATAGATACATGCAGCGTCTCTTCGGTCCCTACTGCCTTCATAAAAGACAAACTTCTCGGTCACCAGAATAATGTCATTAAATCGATGAGTGCGTCATTGTAGTTGACGTCGGTACAGTTCTCCGTCATCTCTGCTTCTCGCGTGCAGAAGACGTTTAGAAATACAATAATTAATAAAACAGGAACGATTTTCTGTGCTAAAATTTCCAAATGACATTAGTTTGACCAGTTAAGGAAATGTAAAGCAGTGAAAACCACCCAACGTGTTTCTGAAATGATTTCAGTTCGGGCTTGGATACATATTTTATATGGTTGAAAAACAAGTCAGCTTTTATGATGCTGATAAAGATTGCACCTTTACAGACGGCCCCTAACTGTGGTTGAAATACTATCAGCTTTTATGATACTGATAAAGATAGGGACCGTCTGTAAAAGGTGCAAACTGTGGTTGAAATACTATCAGCTTTTATGACGCTGATAAAGATAACACCTTTAAAGACGGCCCCTAACCGCACATTCATTCTATCAAGATGCTGAAAGAAATAATTTCTCCACTCCGGACTCATTTTACATCAATAAATACTTAATTCTGCAGGAGTTTTGTATTAGTATTAGACTATGTGAGAGGTTATAGACCTACAGTCAGTGTCAAGACTTCAGAAAGTTTTCTATTCCAATTAACCCATCTGAACAGTAGGTCAGAGTTCAAATATGGCACGTCAAGGAAAGTCCCCGTCTTGCACCTTCACAATAATCACACAGAAAACAGCCAACACAGCTATCAATCTCTTTTACCACTTCACCAAATCTTTCGCAAACATTATGTTCTGGCCCTCCCTTCAATTTGTATTCAACTCTCCATTTCACAACTTCTCTCTTATTGAATTCAACTCAGACATTGCACTTCTTGCCTCAGTGGATCGACGTTAACTTTTGCTGCCCAAGTTCCCAAAAGCCTTGGCGTGTAGGCTATTAGGACCTAATGGCAGATACATTACACAACAACTACAAAATGGATGGATGTTTAAAGTATTGTTGTTATCTCTTTATTCAACCCACCCTTCATCCACACAATACTTCATGACCCTAGACACAACCGCTCCGCGGATATAACCACGGGGGCTGCGGGTTATGACTGAACCCGTGTATCACTAGTTGTGACATTATCTTATTTAACCTTTATCTACGCAGGAATTACGAGGGACACTTGGCAAAAGTGGATCCAGAAAACAAGATCCAAAAAAGCCATCCCAACGTATCCTCATCAACAAGTAGTGTTAGAGGCAGTTCATCTTTCCTCCTGGTCTGTCTTCATACCCTATCTATAGAGCCGCGGCGTGGGGGGGGGGGGGGAAACCCGACCCTGAGCCCCCTGGACTACTGGGGAATGGGGACACATGGGTTCAAACTGTATCCGTTTTTTACTTGGGAGCGTTTACTTTCGCTTGATAGCCTGATGGAACGAGGTAGCCCTCTTGGGACTATTTCCATTGGCTCCATTGCGCCAGGCAAACTCAATTCAGCAAAGGTTTTTTTTTTTTTTTAAAGACTTGAAAAGAAAACGAATACTATTTGAAGTTCGGTGAAGACATGGATCAGTTGCCCCATGCCTCTATGATGCCACCACACATCAACGTTACTTTCAACATCTAAAACGGTTGCTTCATCCTAACACTAGATAAAAACATAGCACTACTAGGCTGTTTTGAAAACAAACTGGAAAAGGACTAGGGTTGCTTCACAAATGTCACTCTAATCCCTATGCAGTGACCTGGGGCCATGAGTATCAAGTGTCTCTAAGTAGTAGTGCTGATTTAAGATCAGTTTTGCCTTTTAGATCAGGGACTTTTTTCTACCATTGAAATCCTTAGGCAGGCCGCATAAGTGTTTTTTAAATGGGTCGCCTTTATCGGAACAGTAAAAAATATATATATTTAATTATACATTTTCGGGATGGAAAAACGCTTGAGTGTGTAAACTTAAACAAAACAAAAAAGTGTGTAGAAATTGACCTAGGTGGGCCTCCCGAGTGGCGCAGTGGTCTAAGGCCCTGCATCGCTATGCTAGCTGTGCCACCAGAGATTCTGGGCCCGAGTCCAGGCTCTGTCGCAGCCAGCCGCGACCGGGAGACCTATGGGGGAGGTACACAATTGGCCCAGGGTCGTCCGGGTTAGGGGAGGGTTTGGCAGGCAGGGATGTCCTTGTCCCATCGCACTCTAGTGACTCCTGTGGTGGGCCGGGCGCAGTGCTCGGTGTACGGTGTTTCCTCCGGCACATTGGTGACCGGCTTAAGTGGGTATTGTGTCAAGAAGCAGTGGTTGGGTTGTGTTTCGGAGGATGCATGGCTCTCGACCTTCGCCTCTCCCGAGTCCGTACAGGAGTCGCAGCTATGAGACAAGACTAACTACCAATTGGATACCACAGAATTGGTGGAAGGTATAAAAAAATTAAAAAAATACAGAAATTATTGACCTATATGTGTTTTTGACCTACAGTATGTGTTTGAGAACTTTGAGAACGAACAATTTAGCAGTATTGATTTTGTTATTATGTTTGAGCAAAAGCCATGGCAAAATGCATAGAATTGCAGAAAATGTGCTTTAAAACTGCAAAATGTTCTCCACGGAGAAATGTCTAACATTTCAGAAAACTGGCATAAAAATTTAAACATTTATTTATGCCACCAATATAGGGGCCTAAAATTCTCTAGTTCAGCCACGCCGACAGGCCGAACGTGCTCATTGCCACGTCCACCACCTAAACTCCTTTCTGATGCAGAAAAAAAACCTGTAGATCACAACTGATTATATTACACGGACGGACGGACGGGGGGGCCTGATCCTAGAACAGCACTCCTACTCTGAGACGCTTGATATGGCCCCAGAGCCCACGGTCAAAAGGAGTGCACTACCAAGGGAATAGGCCGGGTGTCATTTGAGACACAAACTGAGATTGCTACCAAGAAGGGCACCATGCCACATGTGTGGTAATATGGTTTGTTATTAAGGGACATTGCAGGATCACTGAAATCTAAGGTCATAGAGAAATAAACACTGAATAGCATCTGTTGATGTAGCGCATTTCCTTACACACACACACACACCATAAAAAAAGAATCAAAGAAACCATAGATGTTATTTCTATGGCACACGCATCACAACCAAAGAGTATAACACACTACAAGGGCCAGTTTCCCAGACACAGATTAAGCCTAATCCTAGACTAAAAAGCATGCTCAATTGGGAATCTCCATTTAAAAAGCTTTTTAGTCCAAGACTAGGCTTAATCTGTGTCCGAGGAAACCTCCCCTCTGAGAGTAGAAGACCAGAAGAGTTGTAGACAAGTCAGACAGATACCTGAGGGAAGCCAGTGGGGGGCGTGGAAGGTGAGAGGCAGGAAATACATGGTGTAGGTAGTCACTCAGTAATTTCTCATTCACAATACCTGAGAGAGAGAGAGAGAGACGACAGAATAACCTTTATCCTCCAAGTAAATGTACCAGGAATTTGACCTGTTGAAAATGGTGCCGACCACAATAAACAAGACAGAATATGTTGATGTATAATAGAGCCACTCAGTGTTCTAACAATACCTGAGAAAGACAGAGGCCAAGTCCAATGGGGAAAGAATGTGAGAACAAGATGGAGGCTGGTTCCAGAACAGTATCTGATCAGCTGTCTTGTCAACTCCAATGGTCATATTCGCCTGAAACAATGACCATAGGAGTTGGCATGACAACAAAAACAGATCTGGGACCAGGCTGTCTGTCCTTTCACCATCTATCCATCCCTCCCTCTTATCTTCTCCCCTCCTCTCCTTTTTCCTCCCTCCGTTCCACTCCTCACCTGACTTGACTTTTGTCCTTCCATCCATCCATCCCTCCCTCTAACCTGTCCTCCACTCATTTATGCTCCGCCTCTCCTCACCTGACTAGACTTTTGGCCCATCCATCTCTCCCTCCCTTGTCCTCTCATCCCTGCTCCCCCATCTCCTCACCTGTGACTTTGGGCTTGTCTGTGTCGGAGGCCAGTCTGTAGTTTCGTCGGGTCAGAGCTGTGCTTCCTCCCCCCTTAGAACTCATTCTGCCTCAGTGGGATGGTCAGGAGATGGGGTTACCTGCCGACGTTGACCCATGCACGGCTAGGAAAAGACCACCACACTCATAATAATATAATGTTGCATACTGAGATAAACATACATAGTGCGTCTCAAACGGCACCCTATTCCCTATATAGTGCACTACTTTTGACCAGGGACGGCAGGGCTATGGCAAAAGGAGTGCACTATTATAGGGAATAGGGTGTCGTTTGGGTCGTACATACTGCATGCATAAAAAAATGCTCTCATAAAGAGGGGCTCCTGGGAACTAAGCCTGGGTTGGGTGACACCGACTAAACATTTGCTCTACTCTACGTTAGTTAACATCGTATTACCAATGCTATAGCTTTGCATGGAATGGAGTTGATAATTTTGTTATATTAACTAGGTAGCCACATATGTGGAATTAAAAGATGTAACGTTTCCTCCATGTTTTGAAAAACAACAACTGTTAACCTGTACTACAATGCAATACAATTGTGTATTGGAGTGTATACAACGCGTACGTACACAGCAGGTATGTAAGAGCAGAATAGGGCGTAGGCAGACACACCGTACAAGACAATCACAGTAACGTTCGTTAACGTTAGCTTGCTAACTCGCAAGGCAAGCACATTTCAGACTGAGGAGAGGCTACTGTTACTAGCTAGCTTGCTAACGTTAGATAGCCAATGAGATTGTGGTGGTACTGTAGGGTAGTAAATCTAACGTTAGCTAGCCAAGCTAAGTAACTGCCTGGTGCAACGTTAACAGGTAGCTAACTAAAATACTTTATAACTAAGCTAACCAAATCACAAATAGATTACACATTGACTACCCATACATTAAAGTTATTGTACCTAGTTGCTAGTTAGTCAGGTGTTGTATCCAGGTTGCAAACAACGTTAGCTTGCTAGCTAGTTGCTAAGGATTGTGCGGTTGTGCACAGAAAACACTCACATCTCAATAAAATAGCTAGCTACAGTAGCTATGTGAATACGCAAACATTTAAAATGAGTGGCTGGCTACTGCACTGATAAAGTACGTTAGCCTATGATTATTTAACTATCTTGTTCTCGGTTATATTTGCAGGCATTTGCAGTGCACCATCAACCCTTGGTTACATGGGCAGTGACAGCCATCATTGCATTGCCGCTCCGCTGGACCGCTGTCTGTATTGGCTTGCTAGCGTTAGCTGCTAAGTGGTAAGTAAGCTGGCTGGTTTAACACTTACCCGGTTCTCTTTCTATAACTCAAAGACCTCCAAAAAAGTATTGAAATATAAATTATGCTTGTTTGTACAAAATTTCCAGTAATGTGCGGTTATGCACCCAGACGCTCACTCCCCCTTTAAATGTTTTAACAATCCTATTATTGTCAAGCGATTCGAAGTCACGGCGTATCAGCTGGTCCAAAATAGATCTCATTGCAGAACGCGAATGGGCTGATGAGATATATTCAGTCGGAGTAGTAGATAGTGGTCCAAAAATGACATGGTGATGTATTGTGTATGGTAGTAATGTTGCCATTTGTCATATATTTTGCACAAGCTACTAAATATTCTTAAAATACTTAAACTATTTGGCAACCCATATACCCAAAACCAATAGGACCCATCTCCCAGCAATTCACTCAAAATGCATATTATCACTAAATTGGCTGCAGGAAACAAGCAAGTTAGATAACTTATGAAGCGAATTACATCAGTTATTTTATTACAATGGCAGATTGTCACAAATCATCATATGCATACAGTATATTTCACATATGTAGCATGTTTACTATTGTTTACTATTACATGTTTACTATTGCAAAAAAAATAGCACATTTTGAATTCCACAGACACATTACAAAAGTTAAAATATTACAAGTTAAAATGTGCTATCTTACATGGCATTTCCTAGCCCAATAATGGACTGACTATAATGAGCCCAACGTTACTCCTTAGTCCAAGGACCTCACATGTTCTGTTTAAAGGTGAAGTGGCTGTGGAAGCCAGAACAGCCAAATACTCCCGTCTAAACCTGAATCGATTCTCAATTGCTGTACGGTTCTAGAAAAATAGATCCCTCCTACTTTCATATCACGTCAAAAATAATTTCATACGTCCTTATGCGTCCAAAACCGTACCGCAAAACGATGCGTGTTAAATGTTCAGACCGAGCGTCGGGACTCTTAACAAAACTCTCCCGTACAGAAGACGCCTTCGTCCAAGGACTCTTATTTTATAATAGAATTGAACCGCCAGTCATGATCAAGGGCTAAGGTAGTCCTTCCTGTTTGTATCTATTTGGTTAATACAACACAGGAACGCGTTCAGTCGGAAAACAACATTGTAATTATTGTTAGCCCAGAGGTGCGATTGTTTATTGTGCTGCATGAAATTTTGCGATTTTAAAATGGTAATGCCGGTCCCATATTGATCAGGCCACACCGACCAAACGGGAGCAATCATACCTCAAAGAATGTTGAAGAACGGTGCGTATAATTTTTGGGGGGTGGAAACGTGCGATGGTTTGTTCTGAACAACACAACGTCGCATACTATTGAACCCCCAATGTCACTCTGCATCGAGGAACGCCATCCTCTTGGCCACGCCCTCTTCCCCAAACTTCTTCTGGAGTTCCGAAGGATCAGCTGACAGCAACAGGCGGTCGTCATGACGTTCCCATCGAGGGCCCTGCCGAACTCCGTCCCCTACAATAATACAATGTACCTTTAGTGTTCATGTGGTACAGTGAACAATACGTGTCTTCTATTCATTAACACCCCCCCCCCCCTACCTACCTACGTTAGGCATCATCAGTGGGTCTCTCAGGGCAGCGGAGACATCTCCACTGTTTTTCAGGAGTGCCTTGGTGACAGCGACCAGCCCCAGTTTGGATTCCCTCATCAGGCTGAGGACCAGCTGCTTGGCCTCCTGGAGCTGGAGTTGGGTGAAGGGCTGGGAAGGCTCCTCTTCCTCCGCCTCAAATCGTATCAAAAACAAATCAAAGCATTTTTTTTTTTTTTTTTAATCGCCGCACATTTTACCGTAAAATAATAAGAAGTAAAAGCAAACAAGAAACAGTAAAAAAGGGAAAAGAACCAAAAACACAATGTTTAATAAAAACAGCATCACTGAAGCTAAAAAAAAGTTCTTGAAAAACCTCAATGGAGTCTGTCCCTTCTTACCTGTTGGGAGTCACGCTCAAACAGGAACAGGTGAGGAACTGCAGAAGTGGACGGGATAGCAGGGTCTTTCGGGACATGGATACTCGTTGCAGGTGCATTTGGGGCCGATCCACTCATTGCGGGGCCACTGGCATCAGGTAGTTGGCCCTCAGGCTGGGTCTCTGAGCTCTTCTCTTGGGCAGCAGGCTGGGGCTGTATCTGAGCAGAGATATTCCCTGTCTGGGGGGCAGCTACTGGTGTCTGGGTCTCCCGGCCTGGTCCTGGGACTGGTGCAGGGGGAGGGCCAGCAATCTCAGTCAGGTCTGGAGTTTCATCGTCATCCTCATCCCCTGACTAGGAACAAGAAACAACTGTCAGTACTAGGAACCAAACAGACAGTAACGTTTGCTTTCATTTTCTGTTGCATAACCTTTTGCTACATTGTGCACTAATGAATACAACCACTGACATTCAAATACAGATCCATGTTCAACAGGCTAAACAATAAATACAGTCAGCTTTTGTATTCTGTATGAGTGAGAACAGGAGGTTTTCCCAATCTGTCCAGGGTTCTTCCTGACTCTAGGTCCTAAACATGAGAGATTGGACTACAGGGTTCTTCCTGACTATAGAGGTCCTAAACATGAGAGATTGGACTACAGGATTCTTCCTGATTCTAGGTCCTACACATCAGAGATTGGACGACAGAGTTCTTCCTGATTCTAGGTCCTAAACATCAGAGATTGGACGACAGAGTTCTTCCTGATTCTTGGTCCTAAACATCAGAGATTGGAGGACAGAGTTCTTCCTGATTCTAGGTCCTAAACATCAGAGATTGGAGGACAGAGTTCTTCCTGATTCTAGGTCCTACATGTGTAATAACTAGCCTAGGTGTCACAGATTATCATACCTCATCTGACCCCTCGAATTCTCTAACTGCACTCTCGAGGATGCCCAGTTTTCGCTTGTTGGCCTTTTTCTTTCCCAGCTGCCCCTCTGTCGTGTTGGAAGTTGTTGCCTTCTCTCCTGAAGCAAGAACAAAATACATTTTATAACTAACAGAGAGAGACAAAGACAGAGAGAAAGTGAGAGAGACAGAGAGAGTGTGGAGAGAGAGAGAGGGAGGAGAGAGAGACAGACAGACAGACACAGACAGACAGACGGAGAGATCTAGAGAGATGGGTAGTCCTATGAGTTGTTCAACCCTAAGCCTACCTGACGTAACAGCTGAATCCCTTTTCTCCAGGACCTCTGCCACTGCTCCACTATTTAACCTGGCTCTTTTAAGTGACGGGATGGCTGCTGCCTCCTCAGTCTGGGGATGTGTGTGTTTGCCCCCAGGAGGAGAGGGCTGGTGGAGTCTCTTAGAAGGGACCCGCTGTGGTGTTGCAGTGTCAGACTGGGCAGGGTCTGCTGGTGGCTCTAGTTGGGGCGAGGGATCTCTCTCTGGTTCCACAGTTGATTCCTCTGTTCCCGGTCCTTCAGGACAGCACTGAGCCTGGTCTTTCTGAGGGGACATCTGTGGGAGTTGAAGACCAGTGTCTGATGATGATGATGCCTGAGGGAGTTGGGATTCAGAGGAAGTCTTTGAGGCGTCTGACTCTTGGGCCGACGGCGTAATAATATCAGGCTGTGGTGATTCTTTCTGAAGTGAGGAGGTCTGTATTGGGATGTCTTTCTCTCTCTCTTTCTCAGACGAGTTCCCTCCGTTCTCCTCCGATGCAGCAGTAGCGACAGTTTTGTTCCTTCCCCTGCTGTCCCGAGGCTCAGGTTGTCTGTGAATGAGCTGTTTAAGGTAACGGTCCCTCATCGACTGCCAGCTGTGACAGGTCAGACCATTCTTCGCCATCTCCTGCCATATCCTGTTCCCACGCGACTCACGCTTGTGCTCACAGATGTACGTCATAATGGCCTTATCCTCTTTCAGAGTGTAGCACATGCGTCCCCTGTTACCTACGCTCTGTTTCTCTGACCTGGTCTGGACTTTCACCTGTACACACACACACACATATAGGGAGAGAGATTATTGAAGTGTCATTCTACTATGACACAACAATTGAGTTCCAAAAATGATTGGAACAGCTCTATACTCCAGCCCTTTTAAAATGATACAATGACAATGAGGTTTGCAGACTGTCATAGAATATGTTTCTAAACACGACTACATTAAATGTGGATGCTACCATGATTACGGATAATGCTGAATGAATCGTAAAATCATGATGAGTGAGGAAGTTACATACGCACAAATATCATACCTCCCCAGAAATGCTAACCGCTCGTTATTATAACGGTGAGAGGTTAGCATGTCCTTGGGGGTATAAAATGCTAACCTCCCCTGTTATTGTAATGGTGAGAGGTTACCATGTCCTTGGGGGTATGATATAAAATGCTAACCTCCCCTGTTATTGTAATGGTGAGAGGTTAGCATGTCTTGGGGGTTATGATATAAAATGCTAACCTCCCCTGTTATTGTAATGGTGAGAGGTTAGCATGTCTTGGGGTATGATATAAAATGCTAACCTCCTCTGTTATTGTAATGGTGAGAGTTTAGCATGTCTTGGGGGTATGAATATAAAATGCTAACCTCCCCTGTTATTGTAATGGTGAGAGGTTAGCATGTCTTGGGGGTATGATTAAAATGCTAACCCTCCTCTGTTATTGTAATGGTGGAGAGGTTAGCATGTCTTGGGGGTATGATATAAAATGCTAACCCCTGTTATTATAATGGTGAGAGGTTAGCATGTCTTGGGGGTATGATATAAAATGCTAACCTCGCCCTGTTTATTGTAATGGTGAGAGGTTAGCATGTCTTGGGGGGTATGATATAAAATGCTAACCTCCTCTGTTATTGTAATGGTGAGAGGTTAGCATGTCCTTGGGGGGGTATGATGTTCATCATTATTGACGATTCATTCAGGACTATCCGTAACTAGGGTAGCATGTCCTTGGGGGGGTATGATGTTCATCATTATTGACGATTCATTCAGGACTATCCGTAACCATGGTAGCATCCACGTTAATGTATTAGTGTTTAGAAGCATATTCTATTCCTTTTTTTTAGTGCGTGACTCCAAAATGGCATAATACATTATTTACAATGAATTTCTATTGAAACACAACTTTTTTTTAAACAGCAAATGCATCCAACAAGTTTGTAGAGTCACCAGCTTGATGTAATCATTGAGTGCTAGGAATATGGGACCAAATACTAAACTTTTGACTACTTTAATAGACATATAAGTGAATTTGTCCAAAACACTTTTGGTCCCCTAAAAATGGGGGGGACTATGACTATGGATGGAAATACTATCAAATAAGTCAGCACTTTAACCTCAGTAATTTTATCATCCAAAGTACAGAGTCAAACCAACACAAAATGTGTCACTGTCCCAATAGTTTTGGAGCTCACTGTAAATTACGGCAGCTAAAGCCCCCCCTCACCACCACCTTGTTTAAACAATCCTGGGGTAAACCAATCCTGGGGTAAACCCTTCTCTATATCAAGTTACCTTTACGTTGTCAGGCTTGAAGCGGTAATCCTCCACCTCCAGCTGCTGATTCGTCTCCATACAGTCCCGGATGTACTGGGTGGACACGTACCAGTGGGCTGCCGAACCCGCAACGGACCCCATCTCCTCTGGGTCTATCAGTAGGAAAGCCCCAGGCTCCTGGGCCCTGCACACCAGGCCTCCGCCTGCCTTGATGATGGGCTGCAGGTGAACCTTGGTGGGGCCGGGACGCAGGAAGAATCGCATGGGTTCACCGTCTACCGTCAGGAACAGGACAGGGGAGATGGGAGAGGACCTACCTCCTAATCTGGACGACATGGTTGAAAGAGCCTATAGAAAAAAGTACAAAATAACTGCAGTTTCAATAATATGGATGAAGTTCGGATAAAGAATAGCAAGTGTTTGATTTGTTTGAATAAGGAAGCTACAATAAACATTGCTACATGGAGAGAACTGCCTGCAAACGATGATGAAGTAGCTAGCTAACTTAGCATCTCTATTTCAGCAACGGTAACACTGCTGTAAACATTTTTCAGTTTAGATATTGGGAAAGAGAAAGGAAGATACCTAGTCAGTTATCCAACTGAATGTATTCAACTGAAAAGTGTCTTCCGCATTTAACCCAACCCCTATGAATCAGAGAGGTGCTGTGGGGACTGACTGCCTTAATCTACATCCACGTTTTTGGTGCCCGGGGAACAGTGGGTTAAACTGCCTTGCTCAGGGGCAGAACAACAGATGTTTTCCTTGTCAGTTTGGGGATTTGATCCAGCAACCTTTCGGTTACTGGCCCAACGCTCTAACCACTAGGCTACCTGCTGGTTACTGGCCCAACGCTCTACCCACTAGGTTACCTGGTTAGATATTCTGGGTTTTTCTTGTCAATACCTCTTCCACTGAAGGTCCTAGGACGATGAGAGTGATATATCTAGAATCATATGATGGTAAAGAGCAAGGTACACCTTTTTGCCGTTCCGTTCTCAAAAAGTGACTTTATGTTGGTTTCATGGGGGAATATTATGCACTCTCTGCTAAGGGTCTGTCTTAAAGGAAAATTCCACCAAAAAACTATATTTTGGTATTTGTTTCATTAGACAATTTCAAAATGTTTTGCATGTCAGCAATCAAGTTTTCAAGATATATAACTTTCAAAATACAGCCGGTATGATGCATACCGGTTGTATTTCAGATTTTTCTCGATTTTGAAGTATTCGTTTCCATATATGGAAAGAAGTGGAAGGCCAACCAATGAATGGGTCACATTAACGCAGGATTCTTTGTTTTTTTCTCACACAGAAAAGGAAAGATAAAACGAAGAAAAAATATCTTGCTGCGTTTTCCTAAACGCAGATCAAAAATTATTATTATTGTAAATTCTGCTGGGCTTCATTCGGTGTTCTCTCCAAATCATGACTGTAAAAGGACTAATTTCGTGGTATAGTCGCACCGAAAGGTTGCTGAGAGCTGACGAGGTTAAAAATATGTCGTTGTGCCCCTGAGCAAGGAAGATAACCCACTGTACCCAGCGCGCCGGTGACGTGGATGTCTACTAAGGCCACCCCCCGCACCTCTCTGATTCAGAGGGGTTGGGCTAAATGTTGAAGACACATTTCAGTTGAAGGCATTCAGTTGTACAACTGACTAGGTATCACCCTTTCCCTCTTGGATTAAATACAGTATCTTTGCTCTCATCATTGGATCACCAGACAGAGCTCTGAGAGATGTGTAGGCTATTTTTCCTCAGGTGTAGTTTTTCTCCGGTAGCAAGTTAAAATGCAAGATCAACTTCAAGCAAAACATTAGGAAATGTAAGCTGGCTAAAGAGAAATATGCATAGTTTTAACAACAACAACAAAAAATACATTGCTTTTAAATTATAAGCTAATTTACTTATGTGTAACTGCTAGCCAAATAGCGTTGCAATTCTGTTGTCATCTGATGAAAACTATTTTCTTCCGAACGTGTTGCACTAATGTATTCTGTGTGAAGAAAAACTAGTTGCACCATTGAAGAAGAAAAAAAATGGACTTTCAATATAAAACAACGTTGTATGGTTTAAAACACTGATTTTCTTTATCTGCGTTTTGAAAATACTGATTTCTGAAAGTGAACGCAAACTCTGTAATGTGACTAAAAGGTGCTAACTAATTATTAGATCGTCATTGAAAAATATATTTGATTTAAATTGACTATGTTCCATGTGAATTCACAATGCAACTGCACTGCTGCCAGCAACGGTTTGGGTCTCACGGTGCGTCAGATGGCTAAGCACTACTGACCTGTCCTACCACTACGGAACCTGTACTACTGCTCCATGTTTCTGGCTTCATCAAAACAAAGGCAGACAGAATGGACAAGTACGTTGGTCAAAGGGAAGACAATTAACAAGGAAATTATTCCACTGGCGGGTTCCCGAGTGGCGCAGTGGTCTGAGGCACTGCATCTCAGCGCTAGAGGCGTCACGACAGACACCCTGGTTCGAATCCAGGCTGTATCACATCCGGCCGTGATTGGGAGCCCCAATTGGCCCAGCGTCGTTCGGGTTTGGCCGGACATTGTAAATAAGAATTTGTTCTTAACTGACTTGCCTATTTAAATAAACGTCAAATAAAACATTTAAAATATAGATCCACAAGGTAAGAGCTCCTGTGGTCAATGGCTCCACCTAGTGGAAGTTTTTTTTTTTTTTTTAAGTGCAATATTGAAAATATTTTTCCAGTATTAGAGCTCAAAGCCATCTGTATGTAGAGCTATAGAACATTTGATCTGAATAAATAACCACAGCTGTAAAAGGATACATATTTAAAAGACCCCATAACACCTGTCTGTAGACCTGTAGCTCATCAGGACAGTGATCTATTGAAAAGAACACCCATAACTGGAAATAGTCATGTGAAAGAAATCTGTGCAATTCTAATGGGTCAATGACCTAACATGGTTTTACAGGTAGGCAATATGTCATTTGGATAAGAAACTATTGAAAATTAGATATGTAAGTGAAGAAATAAAAACACTGTTGTTACATGTCATCCCAGCAAGATATTGTTCAGATTGTTCTGAAATTGTTTCTGTAGTTATAAACACATAATGTTGGTATTTCTGAAACTTTATTTTGTGGAATGTTATCATCTTATTAAATGTTATCATCTTGGGGAAATTAAGCTCACTGATCCAAATTGGCCATTTTAAATTTATAGAATTCAGATCATATTTAGTAAATATAGTACCAAAACATCCAATTCGGACCAAACTTCATCTGACTAGGGATGTGACAAATTGACATTTTTTCTTAACATTTAAAACAGCAATTTAATACTTTTTTTATGATAAGAAAAATTGATAAAATTTCATATGAATTCACAACGCAACTGCACTGCTGCCAGCAACGGTTTGGGTCTCACGGTGTCCCTTTCAGATGGCTAAGCACTACAGAACCTGTCCTACCACTACGGAACCTGTCCTACCACTACGGAACCTGTCCTACCACTACGGAACCTGTCCTACCACTACTGACCTGTACTACTACTATTGACCTGTACTACCACTACTGAACCTGTACTACTGACCTGTCCTACCACTACTGACCTGTCCTACTGACCTGTCCTGCCACTACCGACCTGTACTACTGACCTGTCCTACCACTACCGACCTGTACTACCACTACTGACCTGTACTACTGACCTGTCCTACCACTACTGACCTGTACTACTGACCTGTACTACCACTACTGACCTGTACTACTGACCTGTACTACCACTACTGACCTGTACTACCACTACTGACCTGTACTACTGACCTGTACTACTCTTTTTGTTTTGGTATCACAGGGTCGTCCAGTAGTCGGGGCGCCAACCAGGTCACCCCCAAGAAGAACGGCGTGAAGAACGGGGGAGGAGGAGGAGGAGGAGGAGGAGGTGGTCAGAGGCAGCACAGGGACGATGAGTGTTTCGGGAACAATATGGACGATGGGCTTGACACAGACTTTGACTTCGAGGGGAACCTGGCGCTGTTCGACAAAGCTGCCGTGTTCTCACAGATCGCCGGGTCAGATCGCCGCGGTAACGTGGCCCAGGCGCGCGGAACGCCGCAAGAGCAGCAGTCGTCGCAA
>NW_019942923.1:103957-106263 GCF_002910315.2 Salvelinus sp. IW2-2015 | reverse complement strand
ACCTGTACTACTGACCTGTACTACCACTACTGACCTGTACTACTGACCTGTACTACCACTACTGACCTGTACTACTGACCTGTACTACTGACCTGTACTACTGACCTGTACTACCACTACTGACCTGTACTACCACTACTGACCTGTACTACATTACTGTACCTCAATTCTTCCACAAAGTTTGCATTTCCTTCTCATTTAACTTCTCAAAGTTCATACGGGACTTCGCTGACTCCAAAATAATTGATTCCTTGACTCCATGCACATAAACACATTGGGCTTATTTTGGACAGATTTTGACGAGCCGTGAGAGTGAAACCTCTCGCTTCTTCCTCTCTGACGAAGTTGACTACAAATAGATACACACAGTACAGGCTTTTGGACTATATATTTAAATCGTATTGAGTTATATTTTGCTAATTGTAGGCTACTGTCAAATTTATGTCTCAAGATATTTCATGATGTGTGCAAATGTTACCGTGCTAAATCGTGATTTGGTGCATTATAGGATAAGCATTACAATACTCTGCCTCAATATTTGCAGTCATAGGTGATAATACTGTATCTCTCGAGGAGCTGATCCGTCCTCAGTATAGTGGAACAATTCTAATGCAAAGGTAACAAAGGTAACATTTGACTGGAGAAAAGCACTGCCTTTCTTTCGATCCTGTCAGTATCGACACATCAACGACGTTCGCTCTCTCCATGGAGTTTTGGGAAATGCCCTCGTAGGGAAAGATGCATATTTAAAAACACTCGTAAACCTAAATGATATCGCTATCGGGAAGCCGGGCCCTGTGCGTTAGAGAAGAGACAAACACTTGTGTGACGCTAGTAACAATAAGGATAAGACACTGTAGTGGAATTTGCGTTTCGCCTTCAGGTCCCCCATTGAAAGTGATTCAAACGGATACAAATAGTGTAATCATGCCATATTTGGTCTAGATAATGTTAAACAAGGTTGGAATGTTGTTATATAAATTAAACATAAGACAATCCTTTTACACAAAAAGTTTTTTTAAATCAGTTTTGTTGATTGTTGATTGTGGATGTATTAGACTTCAGAATTGTAGTGGGGGCATACTTATATCGTAATGTACAGCCTTGCCTATGGTTCTTGGGTCCATGGATTGGGGTATCAGTGTACTTGGTGACACCCAGATTACAATTCTGAAGTTTACACAAATATTTGCGTCGTAGCTCATATTAGGGAACTTTAACTGTGGGAAAAAAACTCACAATACATTATATTTTGCGTATTGAAATTCATATTGTAATGTACAGCCTTCCCTATGGATCTTGGGTCCATGAAATGGGGTATCAGCCTACTCACTGACACCAACACATTACAACTGTGAAAAGTTGTATTTGCGTCGTAGCATTTACCGCAGAAATTTAAAACCGATGTGAAATGAGCCACATTAAACTCACCAGTATGGTGTATTGAACATTCATATTGCAATGTACAGCCTTTCCTATGTATCTTGGGTCCGTGAAATTGGAGTAACGTTACTAGCTAAGTGACATCTTATGTGACAACTCTTCACAGTTGTTTTCTGTAGGTGTCGTTGATTAGGCTGATAACCAATTTCATAGACCTGAGATCCATAGGTAAGGCTGTACATTGCCTACTGCACAGACAAGAAGGGTAACGTTAACCTATGATATATATTCAGATACTGGGGCAGTACCGTAGGTAGCTAGCTAACGTTAGCTAACTAGTGGCTAGCTTGCAAACACTGAAAGTTGTGGATAGAAGCTGCAGTACAAAAAACGGATAATCATATCAAACAGCTAGACATTAATTCGTACAAGTGTTGCAGAAAACCTACCTGATGTTTTCAAAGATTGATCATCCAACTCGGAAAATACCAACAACTTTCAAATATCACGTCCGAAGTAAAATGCGCATGCGTCATACTCTTCTTCTACATCGACGGACGGAACGTAACATGTTGTAGACCTACTGTTTGCTGACTACCGCCACCTTGCGTTAGCTTAATGATTTCAACCACTAGATGGCGACAAAGTAAATCAAATCTCAGCTCATTTACTGACTATTATGGGTCGTATTCATGAAGCGTCTCAGAGTATGACTACTGACCCCCCCCCCCACTAACCTGTCAGAGCTCTGATTACTAAGAGGGGATTTAATGTTTGTTTTAGCTAGGATGAGATACCCCCCTGCTGACAGAGCAGGTAATAAAACTCTAGACCCTGGATTTACCGTCATCAACAATCTAGAGATGTTCTGAATCTCTCTCTCTCTCACACACACACACACACACACACACACACACACACAC
>NW_019942923.1:101622-103719 GCF_002910315.2 Salvelinus sp. IW2-2015 | reverse complement strand
ACACACACACACACACACACACACACACACACACACACACACACACACACACACACACACACACACACACACACACACACACACACACACACACACACACACAGCGCATGTACACACACTCAGAGAGAAGCACATGGACACCACACGTCTGCGTTTACATCATGAGGTGTCACATATACTGTTTCCCAATAGATCATGCCCACTGCCATAGGCCTACCGAAGAAGAATGACCACATCCCAAATGGGGCCCGATTCCCTATATAGTAACACGTTTTGACCAGGGTCCATAGGACCATGTAGGGAAAGGGAGCAGCCATTGACTCCTCTCATGGGGAAAAAAAATATTTAAATGAAATGTGAGTAATTAAAGTTGTGAGTTGAGTGTCTGGACATAATGAGAGATTTTTTATTTTATTTAACTCAGTGAAGAACAAAGTCTTATTTTACAATGACGGCCCCTACCAGGAAACAGTGGGTTAAACTGCCTTGTTCAGGGGCAGAACGACAGTATGTTACCTTGTCAGCTCGGGATTAGAGCCAGCAACCTTTAGTTTACTTGACAACGCTCTAACCACCTGTAGAACCACGTTACTACTGAAACCTGTAATCAAAATTAGGGGGAGGTTTAAAATAAGGACTGAAACATCAAGGGCATCATATACTGGGTTATCGCGTAGCAATATAGCTAGCAATCTCTTTCTGTGTGTTTAATTGGTTCCTTTAAGATACCCTCTGTGTGTTTAATTGGTTCCTTTAAGATACCCTCTGTGTGTTTAATTGATTCCTTTAAGATTCCCTCTGTGTGTTTAATTGATTCCTTTAACATACCCTCTGTGTGTTTAAGAGTTTAGAAGCTGTTGAGACTGTTAATATATATAAAATAGTTTATAAATCAGTATTAAACAGGTATAACTCAATGGTTGTAATAATCCCGATTTTATTATATTTTATTAGACAAGACATTGGAGTAACTAATTACTTTTTATTGTTGACCAGTTTCTGTATTCGTCCGCAAGAATTAAAACGATTAATTATTAGTTTATAGTTGCCTTCAGCCTTATTGCTTCTGTGATTTATTTAGTTTTGTGACCAACTTTTAGTTTTTTGTCATTTTAATTTTTCAGGTGGGAGTTACAGGTACAACAACAATGAAATAAATGAAAGATAACCTCCTCCCCCCCACCCCAGTCCCCATTATAACTTCTAATAGTTAGTGTATCAACTGGTTAAATGGAAAAGAGTGATGTGGTTGCCATTTTAAAGCCCCCAGCAGTAATCTTCTCTGGCTGATTTAGATTCAAGAGGCTATCATTCTTTCGGAACATAATAGAAGGAAAGCATTGAATATTTAAATTCATGCACTTCGAAATTAATTGTGTAACTTCGCCCCAAAAGCATTTAAGCAGTGGTGTAAAGTACTAAAGTACTACTGGCTATCCGTAAATTTTAAAAACAAGAAAATGATGCCGCCTGCTTTATACAAGGAATTTAATATTATTTATACTTTTACTTTTGATATTTAAGTATATTTTAGCAATTACATTAACTTTTGATACTATACTTCAGTATATTTAAAACCAAATACTTTTTAGCTTTTACTCTAGTATTTTACTGCGTGACTTTCACTTTTACTTGAGTAATTTTCTATTAAGGTATCTTAACTTTTACTCAAGTATGATGATTGGGTACTTTTTCCACCAGTGCATTTAACTGTAGGGCACTCCCACATCAAATGAACAAATGGGCCTACCTGATTTATGGGACACACTGAACAGCTGGGAGTTGAAGCCAATTTCATTGTAAAATGTTTCCTTGGTATTAAATACAGTCTGTGAACAAACTTAAAATGTATAAATTGATGGTTACTACATGATTCCATGTGTGTTATTTCATAGTTTTGATGTCTTCACTGTTATTCTACAATGTAGAAAATAGTAAAAACTTAAGAAAAACCCTTGAATGAGTAGGTGTGTCCAACCTTTTGACTGGTACTGTATATTTGATCCTTCTCTACATACCTACCAGTCTGACTGACACCATCCTTCTCTACATACCTACCAGTCTGACTGACACCATCCTTCTCTACATACCTACCAG
>NW_019942923.1:93316-101597 GCF_002910315.2 Salvelinus sp. IW2-2015 | reverse complement strand
ATACCAGTCTCGACTGACTCCCATCCTTCTCTACATACTACCAGTCTGACTTTGACACTGCACCTGTTATTCTCCTACATACCTATCCAGTCGACTGACACCAATCTTTCTCTACATACCTACCAGTCTGACTGACACCATCCTTCTCTACATACCTACCAGTCTGACTGACACCATCCTTCTCTCACTACCTACCAGTCTGACTAACCATCCTCTCTACATACCTACCAGTCGCTGACTGACCATCCTTCTCTACATACCTACCAGTCTGACTGACACCATCCTTCTCTACATACCACATGTCTGACTGACACCATCCTTCTCTACTATACTACCAGTCTGACTGACCCATCCTTTCTCTACAATCTACCAGTCTGACTGACACCATCCTTCTCTACAACCTACCAGTCTGACTGACACTATCCTTCTCTACATACCTACAGTCTGACTGACACCAATCCTTCTCTACATACCTACCAGTCTGACCTGACACCATCTTCTCTACATACCTACCAGGTCTGACTGACACCATCCTTCTCTACATACCTACTCAGTTCTGACTGACACCATCCTTCTCTACATACCTTACCAGTCTGACTGACACCATCCTTCTCTACATACCTACCAGTCGACTGACACCATCCTTCTCTACATACCTACAGTCTGACTGACACCATCCTTCTCTACATACCTACTAGTTGCACTGACACCATCCTTCTCTACATACCTACCAGTCTGACTGACACCATCCTTCTCTACATACCTACCAGTACTGACTGACACCATCCTTCTCTACATACCTACCAGTCTGAACTGACACCATCCTTCTCTAACCTACCAGTCTGACTGACACCATCCTTCCTCTACAACCTACCAGTCTTGACTGACACCATCCTTCTCTACATACCTACCAGTCTGACTGACACCATGCCTTCTCTACATACCTACCAGTCTGACTGACACCATCCTTCTCTACATACCTACCAGTCTGACTGACACCATCCTTCTCTACATACCTACCAGTCTGACTGACACCATCCTTCTCTACATACCTACCAGTCTGACTAACACTATCCTTCTCTACATACCTATCAGTCCTGACTGACACCATCCTTCTCTACATACCTACCAGTCTGACTGACACCATCCTTCTCTACAATACCTACCAGTCTGACTGACACCATCCTTCTCTACATACCTACCAGTCTGACTGACACCATCCTTCTCTACATACCTACCAGTCTGACTAACCATGCTTCTCTACAATACCTACCAGTCTGACTGACACCATCCTTCTCTACATACCTACCAGCCTGACTGACACCTTCCCTCATCCATACCTACCAGCCTGACTGACACCATCCTTCTCTACATACCTATCAGTCTGACTGACACATCCTTCTCTACATACCTACCAGTCTGACTGACACCATGCTTCTCTACATACCTACCAGTCTGACTGACACCATCCTTCCTTACTACCTACCCAGTCTGACTGACCCCAGCTTCTACAGTCATTATGGGTATGTGTGATATTTATTCCATTTTAGAATAAGACAACGTAACAAAATGTGGGAAAAAGTCAAGGGGCGAAACACTTTCCAAAGCACAGTACCTATCAGTCTGACTGACACCAGCCAGGCAAAACACCTAGCCATCTCTTCAACACCTTAATTCCTAGATCTCGTCTTCATTGTTTCTTCTCTCTTTTCCCCCTTCCTATAGAACACTATTGCCTCCAAGCAACATTCCAACAACAAACACATTGTGATTGCGGGCCAGTTTCCCTAAACCCAGCCTGGAGTAGCCTACCTGGAGGAATCAGTTCTGGTCTAGAATTTCGATATTTCCATATGCTCTAAAGAGTCACTTCCTGGATAGCAAATACCTGGTCTGGCTTGTGGCTGTACTGTGTCTGTACTGTGGTCTGTCTGTGTCTTGTCTGCTGGTCCTGTAACTGTGGTCCTGTCTGTGGTCTGGTACTGTTCTGTTACTTGTGGTCTGTACTGTGGTCTGTGCGTGGCGTACTGTGGTCTTGCTGGGCTGTGCTGTTGCTGTGGTCTGTGCTGTGGTCTGTGCTGTGGTCTGTCTGTCGGTCTGTGCTGTGTCGTCTGTGTCTGTGCTGTGGTCTGTCTGTGGTCTGTAGCTGTGGTCTGTGCTGTGGTCTGTGCTGGGTCGCTGTTGTCGTGCCTGTACTGGTGGTCTGTGCTGTGGTCTGTCTGTGGTCCTGTTACTGTGGTGCTTGTGCTGTGGTCTGTACTGTGGTCTGTGCTGTGGTCTGTGGCTGTGGTCTGTACTGTGGTCTGTCTGTGGGTCTGTATGTGGTCTGTACTGTGGTCTGTACTGTGGGCTGTGAACTGTGGTCTGACTGTGGTCTGTGCTGGTGGTCCTCTGTGTCTGTGGTCTGACTGTGGTCTGGCTGTGGTCTGTACTCGTGGTCTGTACTTGTGTCTGTGCTGTGGTCTGTACTGTGGTCTGTGCTGTGGTCTGTAACGTGGTCTGTACTGTGGTCTGTACTGTGGTCTGTACTGTGGTCTGTACTGTGGTTATGTGCGTGTCTGTCTGTGGTCTGTACTGTGGTCTGTGCTTGTGGTCTGTACGTGGCTGTACTTGTGTCTGTACTGTGTCTGTTACTGTGGTTATGTGCTGAGTGTCCGTACTGTGGGCTGTACTGTTGGTCTGTACTGTGGCTGTCTGCTGTACTGTGGGTCTGTACTGTGGTCTGTACTGTGGTCTGTACTGTGTGTCTGTACTTGTCCTGTTGTGGTCTGTACTGGTGGCTCTACCTGTGGTCTGTACTGTGGTATGTGCTGTGGTCTGTACTGTGAACCTGTGGGCCTGTGGGCCTGTGAATTGTGACATGTTGCCTGTTGGCTGCTGTGGTTCGAGTTTTGGGTCTATCGTTCTCCTCTGTTTTTCAAGGAAAGAACACTGCAATAAAAGGGCTAAGGCTGATCCACCTCTGATCTGCTGTGTGCTACAGACTGTGTTAGCCCACTGAGCTAATCGATTTCTCTTACCATCCCGTGTGTGTCCAGTGCTATTATATGATATTAATGGACCTCGGCAACTTTTCTCACCTGAGCTGAAAATAGATCTACTCACCGGGAATAAGAACATTCCATCTCCATTATGCCATGCAGTTTCACTCAAAATAGCAGCGCAGCATAGTTCCATTTCAATCATATGAAATGCCAGATCGTTCATTTGTCTTGTTTTCTTTCAGGAAGTGAGCTGGTTGGTTACCGGTAATTGTGGATGATGTAATGACCTAGAATGTAGAATGTGGAATAGCTAGATAGAATGTGAAATGGGTTCTAAAAGGGTGAATATTGGAATCTTACTGGAGCTGATGTCAACACAGACTGGTTATTGTTAGCTCCACGGTCGTTCAGCAAAAGAAAGTAGTATGAGTTAGGGTCTGATGGTATCTTAACGCTTGCCCAGCACACTCTATGTGTGTGTGTGTGGTGTGTGTGTGTGTGTGTGTGTGTGTGTGTGTGTTGTGTGTGTTGTGTGTGTGTGTGTGTGTGTGTGTGTGTGTGTGTGTGTGTGTGTGTGTGTGTGTGTGTGTGTGTGGTGTGTTAAATCAAAGTCAAAGTTATTTGTCACATGCTTATAAACAGGTGTAGACTAACAGTCTCCGCAATGCAGAGAGAAAGAAAATAGAGAAATAATACAAAGATAATAACACGAGGATAATCCACAATGAGTAACGATTTGAGTACAGTACTGAGTTGACGTGCAGGGTACAGGTAATTTTGTTACGTTACAACTTATTCTAAAATTGATTAAAATAGTTTTTTTAACCTCATCAATCTTATACTCCTACCATATGACAAAGCAAAACAGGTCTTTGGAAATTTTTGCTAATTTATAATAAAAAATTTACATTTAAATATCACATTTACATAAGTTTTTCAGACCCTTTACTCAGTACTTTTTGAGAGAACCTTTGGCAGCGATTTACAGCCTGAGTTTTCTTGGGTATGACGCTACAAGCTTGGCAACACCTGTATTTGGGCGAGTGTTCTACCAATTCTTCTCTGCACGATCCCTCTAGCTCTTGTCAGGTTGGATGGGGAGCTCGCTGCACTCGTATTTTCAGGTCTCTCCAGAGGTGTTCGTCGGCTCAATGCCGGGATCTGGATGGGCCACTCAAGGACATTCAGAGCACGTACTGTTTTGTCTTGCTGTAGTGCTTAGGGTCGTTGTCCTGTTGGAAGGTCAACCTTCGACCGAGCTCTGAGGTCCTGAGCACTGCGGAGCAGTTTTTCATCAAGGATCTCTCTGTACTTTGCTCCGTTCATATTCCCTCGATCCGGACTAGTCTCCCAGTCCCTGCCACTGAAAACATCCCCACAGCATGATGCTGCCACCCCATGCATGGTGCCAGGTTTCCTCCAGGCGTGACGCATGGCATTCAGACAAAGAGTTCAGTCTTGGTTTCATCAGACAGAGAATCTTGTTTCCATGCGTCTGAGAGTCCTTTAGGTGGTCATTGGCAAACTCCCAACCAGGCTGTCATGTGCCGTTTTACTGAGGAGTGGCTTCCGTCTGGCCAGTCGTACCATCAAAGGCCTGATTGGTGGTAGTGCTGCAGAGAGATGGTTGGTCCTCCTGGAAGGTTTCCCATCTCCACGGAGGAACTCTGGAGGTCTGTCAGAGTGATCATTGGTTCTTGGTCACCTCCTCCTCCATCTTGCTCAGTTTGGCCTGGCGGCCGGCTCTAGGAAGAGTCTTGGTGCTTCCAAACTTCTCGCCATTTTAAAATGATGGAGGCACTGTGCTCTTTGGGGACCTTCAATGCTGCGAAATGTTTTGGTACCCTTCCCCAGATCTGTACCTCAACACAATCCTGTCTTGGGAGCTCTACGGACAATCTCCTTCAACCTCATGGCTTGGTTTTGCTCTGACATGCACTGTCAACTGTGGGACCTTATATAGACAGGTGTGTGCCTTTCCATATCAGTCCAATCAGAATTGAATTTACCACAAGTGGACTCCAATTCAAGTTGTTAGAAACATCTCAAGGATGTCAATGGAAACAGTATGAACCTGAGCTCAATTTCAAGGTCTATAGCAAAGAGTCTGAATACTTCTGTTTTATTTATTTTTAATACATTAGCCAAAGAATCCTGTTTGTCACTTCTCATTATGGGTTATTGTGTGTAGATTGATGAGGGGGGGAAAAAACTATTAATACATTTTAGAGAAATAAGGCTGTAACGTAAAAAAATTTGGAAAAAGTTAAGGGGTCTGAATACTTTCCGAATGCACTGTGGGAAGGGATAAATGTGACTTGGCAACAGGAAGAATAATAGCAGTAACAGAAATGTACAGTATTTTGATGAGGTCAAAAATACGTTAGTGCAAAACGGTCAGTGCAGGAAGCTACCCGCACTAACTATTTCGCCGGTCTTATGGTTCGGGATAGAAGCTCGTTCAGCCTCTTGGTTCCAGACTTGGTCGCATCGGTACCGCTTGCCAGTGCGGTAGGAGATGAGAACCGTTATTTAACTTGGGTGGCTGGAGTACATTTTTAGGGCCTTTTCTTGACACCGCCTGGTATGGAGGTCCCTGATGTAGGGAGCTCGGCACCGGTGATGTACGTGCCGTACGCACTACCCCTGTAGCGCCTTGTGGTCGGATGCCAAGCAGTTGCATACCAGGCCGGTGATGTACTGGGCCGTACGCACTACCCTCTGCAGCGCCTTGTGTCGGATGCCAAGCAGTTGCCGTACGAAGCGGTGATGTACTGGGCTGTACGCACTACCCTCTGTAGCGGCCTTGTGGTCGGATGCCAAGCCGTTGCCGTACCAAGCGGTGATGTACTGGGCCGTACGCACTACCCTCTGTAGCACCTTGTGGTCGGATGCCAGAGCAGTTGCAGTACCAGGCGGTGATGTGACTGGGCCGTACGCACTACCCTCTGTAGCGCTTGTGGTCGGATGCCAAGCAGTTGCCGTACCAAGCGGTGATGTACTGGCCGTACGCACTACCCTCTGTAGGCCTTGTGTGCGGATCCAGCCAGTTGCCGTACCAAGCGGTGATGTACTGCGGCGTACGCACTAGCCTCTCTGTAGCGCCTTGTTCGTCGGATGCAAGCAGTTGCCATACCAGGCGGTGATGCAGTCAGTCAAGATGCTCTTAAATTTTTTATTTTACCTTCATTTAACAAGGCAAGTCAGTTAAGAACTAAATTCTTATTTACAATGACGGCCTACACCGGCCTAACCTGGACGACGCTGGGCAATTGTGCACCGCCTATGGACTCCCAATCCAGCCGGCTTGTGATCAGCCTGGATTCGAACAGGGTGTCTTGTAGACGTGCCACTCGGGAGCAGCTGTATAACTTTTTCAGGATCTGATTGCCCATACCGATCTTTTCAGCTCCGAAGGTGGAAGAGGTGTGTCGTGCCTTTAACACGACTGTCCTTCTCTACATACCTACCAGTCTGACTGACACCATCCTTCTCTACATACCTACCAGTCTGACTGACACCAGCTCTACAGTCATTATGGGGTATTGTGTGTATATTTATTCCATTTTAGAATAAGACTGTAACGTAACAAAATGTGGGAAAAGTCAAGGGGTCTGAACACTTTCCAAATGCACAGTACCCTATCAGTCTGACTGACACCAGCCAGGCAACATACCTAGCCATCTCTTCAGACATCTTAATTCCTAGATCTCGTCTTCATTGTTCTTCTTCTTCTTCCCCCTTCCCTATAGAACCTATTGCCTCCAACAACATTCCAACAACAAACACATTGTGATTGCGGGCCAGTTTCCCTAAACCCAGCTGGAGTAGCCACCTGGAGGATCAGTTCTGGTCTAGAATTCATAGTTCCATACTCTAAAGCAGTTCAGCTGCCGTGGGATACAAATACCTGGTCTGTGCTGTGGTCTGTACTGTGGTCTGTACTGTGGTCTGTGCTGTGGTCTGTGCTGTGGTCTGTACTGTGGTCTGTGCTGTGGTCTGTACTGTGGTCTGTTCGTCCAGGTAGGCCGGTGTAGGCCGTCATTGTAAATAAGAATTTATTCTTAACTGGAAACTTGCCTTGTTAAATGAAGTAAAATAAAAATTTAAGGAGCATCTTGACTGACTGCATCACCGCCTGGTATGGCAACTGCTTGGCATCCGACGACAAGGCGCTCAGAGGCTAGTGCGTACGGCCCAGTACATCACCGCTTGGTACGGCAACTGCTTGGCATCCGACCACAAGGCGCTACAGAGGTAGTGCGTACGGCCCAGTACATCACCGCTTGGTACGGCAACTGCTTGGCATCCGACCACAAGGCGCTACAGGGGTAGTGCGTACGGCCCAGTACATCACCGCCCGTACGGCAACTGCTTGGCATCCGACCACAAGTGACGTCACGAGGTAGTGCGTACGGCCCAGTACATCACCGCTTGGTACGGCAACTGCTTGGCATCCGACCACAAGGCGCACAGAGGGTAGTGCGTACAGCCGATACATCACCGCTTGGTACGGCAACTGCTTGGCATCCGACCACAAGGCGCTGCAGAGGGTAGTGCGTACGGCCAGTACATCACCGCCTGGTATGGCAACTGCTTGGCATCCGACCACAAGGCGCTACAGAGGTAGTGCGTACGCACAGTACATCACCGTGCCGAGCTCCCTACCATCCAGGACCTCCATACCAGCGGTGTCAGAGAAAGCCCTAAAAATGTACTCCAGCCACCCAAGTTAAAAACGGTTCTCTCTTCCTACCGCATGGCAAGCAGCGGTACCGATGCACCAAGTCTGGAACCAAGAGCTGAACAGCTCTTATCCGAACCAATAAGACTGCGAATAGTTAGTGCGGGTAGCTATCTGCACTGACCCTTTTGCACTAACTATTTTGACTCATCAAATACTGTACATTCTGTTACTGCTTATTATCTATTCCTGTTGCCAAGTCACTTTATCCCTTCCCCACAGTGCATTCGGAAAGTATTCAGACCCCTTAACTTTTTCCAAATTTTTTACGTTACAGCCTTATTCTAAAATGTATTAAATAGTTTTTCCCCCCTCATCACATCTACACACAATAACCCATAATGACAAAGTGACAACAGGATTTTTTGGCTAATGTATTAAAAATAAAAAAACAGAAGTATTCAGACTCTTTGCTATGAGACTTGAAATTGAGCTCAGGTTCATACTGTTTCCATATGATCATCCTTGAGATGTTTCTACAACTTGATGGAGTCCACTTGTGGTAAATTCAATTGATTGGACATGATTATGGAAGAGGCAATCTCTCTCTTTT